>NC_037668.1:139652615-139791111 GCF_003255815.1 Theropithecus gelada
AAAAAAAAAAAAAAAAAAAAAAAAAAAAAAGAATGAAATATTGTACCTGTTGTCAGAAGAGGAAGGACATAAAATTTTTGTAGAGATTGTAAAATCATTAATGCAAAAACAAAGATTATGCCTAGGAAAAAATGACAAGAAGGAAAATACAGGTTAGTGTTTCCCAAAATTTTCCTCGGCAGTATGAAAGTGGATTGTTTTCCCCCTCTTCCCAATCTTATATGTTATTCTAAGCTTTCTATGATCGCTCTGTCACCCGGGCTGGAGTGCAGTGGTGTGATCTCAGTCTCAGCTCACTGCAACCTCTGCTTCCTAGGTTCAAGCAATTCTCCTGCCTCAGCCTCCCAAGTAGTAGGAATTACAAGCATGCACCACCACGCCCAGCTAATTTTTGTATTTTTAGTAGAGATGGGGTTTCACCATGTTGGCCAGGCTGGTCTTGAACTCCTGACCTCAGGTGATCCACCTGCCTCGGCCTCCCAAAGTGCTGGGATTGCAGGTGTGAGCCACCACACCTGGCCCGGATACACTTTTAGAATAGTAAAAAAAAGTTAGGGCTTTTTTGTTGGAATATGTATATCATGATGATTTACTTCAATTTTATTCAACAAGTGCCTGCGGAGCACCTGCTCTGTGCTCTGCTCTATACCAGCCC
The DNA here is from genome assembly GCF_003255815.1 of Theropithecus gelada. Classification (NCBI taxonomy): domain Eukaryota; kingdom Metazoa; phylum Chordata; class Mammalia; order Primates; family Cercopithecidae; genus Theropithecus; species Theropithecus gelada. Next base: position 139,653,271 of record NC_037668.1, read on the forward strand.
GGGATGCCTCCCTCACTGAGAGAATCTCCTAGCTAGAGCAGGTGGCGATGATGTGACTGCAGTTGTTGTACACGCACAACGTGCAGTAATGAAGTGCAGTCATCAGGAGAGTGGATGGAGGTGTGGCATTCCATCTGGTGGAGTGAAGCGAGGTCACTGGGGAGGTGAATTGAGCCCTGGGTTTTAAAAGCTATCTCCCAACCCAGGCAAAACATGGAGGCCAAATGACAAGGTTCTTAAGAAGAAATAGCATTTCCATGCCACACAGCGATGTATAAATAAATCCTCTCCTACTGAGAGCCAGTGCCCAGGGCTGGCTGAGGTGGCGAAGTTTCGCTGCTGGGTTCCCCCCATAATCTCCCTCGGACTCTCCCGAGCCTCCTCCAACACACAATCTGAATAAAACACTGCTCAAATGCCTTATCTCATTCGCTTCGCACTGCAACCCTTCAACGTAGATACTGTTATCATCCCCATTTTACAGGTGAGGAAACCGAAGTTGACAAATATTAAGTAAGCAGCCCAAGGGCACGCAGGTCAGAGAGGGCAGAGCCGGGGCGAGGCCGAGGCCTTCCAACTCTGAGTCCACAAGCTTCCGTTCTGCCTGCGGCCTCCTTGCCGCCGACCCTGCTCTGGTCCAAGCTGGCGTCAGTGGGGCTCCCCCTCTGAAGGGTGGTCCTAGAGTCCTACCGAGGCCAGCTTCTCCAGACAACGCCTGTGGCGCCCCATGCTCTCAGCCGGTCAGGCCCAGCCCTGCTCCAGAGAAGGAACCAGAAAGAGCCCTGCCCTCAGGACCTCTGTTTCCCCCTCTGCCTCTGTTGGCCCCAGGGCGGTTCTGGATGGGACCCCTTTCCTGAGCTTCCTCCCACCCCTTGGGAACCAAGAGCTTCTCCCTACTGTGGACTGGTGGCTTTGTGTTCAGCCCACCTGCAATCAGAGTCCACCTTGTGCCTACCCCAGGGCACAGCAGCATGGGCTGACCGCTGGGACCTAGCTACAGAGAGCAGAGGCTCACAGCCCATTCAACCTCTCCAAGCCTCAGCTCCCTTGTTTGCAATTTATAGGACACAGGTCCTGCCTCATATGATGGTTTCTGGAACTCTGCAGATGATTTCCCTAAAGCACCCATCACGGTGCCTGACGCCTTCCTGTGCTCAGGGACTGGAATGTCGCCCTCTACCATTAGACAACGCCCCTGGGAGTCAGGAGGAAATGCAGCTCACTGAGCCAGGCTCCACTGGAAAGAGAGCTGAAGGGTCATGGGGTCTGAGGCCAGGCACCCTCAGACCCCATGACTGGACTTGGGGACTTGCAGTGGCCTTGCCTGTCGGTTTTTTTTTTTTTTTTTTTTCGAGACAGAGTCTTGCTCTGTCATCCAGGCTGGAATGCAAAGGTGCCGTCATAGTTCCCTGCAACCTCAAACTCCTAGACTCAGGTGATCCTCCCGCCTCAGCCTCCTGAGTAGCTGGGACTACAGATGTGCACCACCATACCTGGCTAATATTTATTTAGTTATTTATTTTTTGTAGAGACGGAGTCTTGATATGTTTCCTAGGACGGTCTTGAACTCCTGGCCTCAAATGATCCACCCACTTTGGCCTCCCAAAGCGCTGGGATTATAGGCATGAGCCACTGCACCCTGCCTTGTTGTCCTGTGGATTTTAAAATCTTGTTGTTGAAAAAAATGATGTATCTTTTGTTTTCTTTGAGACAGGTCTCACTCTGTTGCCCAGGCTGGAGCTCAGTGGCAGGATCTCAGCTCACTGCAACCTCTGCATCCCAGGTTCAAGTGATTCTCCTGCCTCAGCCTCCCGAGTAGCTGGTACTACAGGAGCACTACCACGCCCAGCTAATTTTTATATTTTTAGTAGAGATGGGGTTTCACCATCTTGGCCAGGCTGGTCTTGAACTCCTGACCCCATGATCCAACCACCTGGACCTCCCAAAGTGCTGGTATTACAGGCGTGAGCCACTGTGCCTGGCCTAATTTCTGTATTTTTAGTAGAGACAGGGTTTCACTATGTTGGCCAGGCTGGTCTCGAACTCCTGATCTTGTGATCCGCCTGCCTTGGCCTCCCAAAGTGCTGGGATTACAGGCGTGAGCCACCGCACCTGGCCAGGATTTCCTTTCTATTTAAGGCTGAATAATATTCCATTGTATGAATAGACTACATTTTGTTTATCCATTTGATTTGTTTGTTTTGAGATGGATTCTCACTGTTGCCCAGGCTGGAGTGTAGTGGCCTGATCCCAGCTCACTGCAACCTCTGCCTCCAAGGTTCAAGCGATTTTCCTGCCTCAGACTCCCAAGTAGCTGAGATTACAGGTGCACACAACTATGCCTGGATAATTTTTGTATTTTTAGTAGAGGTGGGATTTCACCATGTTGACCAGGCTGGTCTCGAACTCCTGACCTCAAGTGATCCACCGGCCCTGGCCTCACAAAATGTTGAGATTACAGGTGTGAGCCACTGCGCCTGGTTTGATTGTTTTTTTTTAATGCAAATCAGACCTTGTCACTCTTTTGCTTGAAGCTCCTCAGTGGTTGCCTATGGCTGTCAAGGTCAGAGCCTCACCACGGCCTGGGTTTCCTCCTGTGGTCCCTGGCCCTCGCCTCCTGCTCTATCCTTATTGTGAACCACGCCAAGCCCTTTCTCAACCCCACCCCTTGCTCCCTCTGTCTGGAACTACCTTCCCCGTCCTTTTTTGCGCTGTTCATTCTCAAGTCACCTCCTCAGTGAGCCCTCCCTAGTTGCTCCCTTTCATCACCCTGTTTTCTTCCTCCCCATTATCTGGTTTCCCCGGAGGCTTTTGGAATGTGAGCTTCATGGCAAAGGCCTATCAGGGTCACTGCTGTGTTCAAGGCTCAGTAAGGATGCCTCGGTGTGCCTGACTGCGGAACGGGCCGGCTGGCTGGGGGTGTCACCTGGCGAGATTTGTTGTCACTTGCTCACTTGTCCTAGATGCTGTTTATAAAAATACTAACAGAACCAGGCACGGTGGCTTATGCCTGTAATCCTAGCATTTTGGAAGCCCGAGGCAGGCAAATCCCTTGAGCCCAGGTGTTTGAAACTAGCTTGGGCAACAGGGCAAAACCCTGTCTCTACTAAAAAAAACCAAAAAACAAAATTAGCCAGGCATGGTGGTGCGCATATAGTCCCAGCTACTTAGGAGGTTGAGTGGGAGGATCACCTGAGCCTGGGGAGGTTGAGGCCGCAGTGAGCTATAATTGCATCACTGCGCTCCAGCCTGGGTAACAGAGTGAGACCCTGTCTCAAAAATAAATAAATAAATAAATAAATAAATAAATAAATAAATAAATAATAAAGTAATAGTAGAAGGTGGTGTATGGCCTTGGAAAAGGCTGAGTTCGACGGCTAGGAAGGTTAGTTTTCCCCTCTCTTCCTCTTCCTCACATTCATACCCTCCAGATCATGGTGCTGAACTGAAGGTCTCAGTTTCTCCTTACGCCCCATCAAGGAGGGTGATGCCGACAGCAGGCATCCTCTCCTGACTTCCCAGCAGTTTTGTGAAGATGTGGGGGAGAGGCCAGGCATGGTGACTCACACCTGTAATCCCAGCACTTTGGGAGACTGAGGTGGGTGGATCACCTGAGGTCAGGAGTTCAAGACCATCCTGGCCAACATGGTGAAACTCCGTCTCTACCAAAAATACAAAAATTAGCTGGGTGTGGTGGCAAGTGCCTGTAACCCCAGCTACCGGGAGACTGAGACAGGAGAATCACTGAACCCAGGGGGCGGAGGTTGCCGTGAGCTCAGATCACACCATTGCACTCCAGCCTGGGTGACAAAGCAAGACTCTCTGTCTCAAAAAAAAAAGGAAAGAAAGAGAGAGATGTAGGGGAGAGAGAAATGAAGAATATCGGGGGGGAAATGAAGAGCTTAAAAAATATAACTACAAAATCTTTTAGCCACAGGGGGAAAAAAAGCAAGGGCAACATAAATAATTTGAGATTTTTCTCCAGAGAAATAGCAAAAGTTCCACTCATCTCCATTTAGAAGTTTGTAATAGGGAGAAACATATTCCATAAATCAAAGAGTAATTTATTTTCAAATTACATATGTCTGTAGAAACACATAAAATTTATACAGAAAGATGAAGAGATTATAAGAAAAAAAAAGTCCTTAATTTCTTTTTCTTTCTTTTTTTTTTTTTTTTTTGAGACGGAGTTTCTCTTTGTTGCCCAGGCTGGAGTGCAGTGGCGTGATTTTGGCTCACTGTAACCTCTGCCTCCAGGGTTCAAGTGATTCTCATGCCTCAGCCTCCCAAGAAACTGCGACTACAGGCACGCCCCACCACTCCTGGCTAATTTTTTTTTGTATTTTTAGTAGAGACAGGGTTTCACTCTGTTGGCCAGGCTGGTCTTGAACTCGTGGCCTCAGGTGATCTGCCCATCTTGGCCTCTCAAAGTGCTGGGATTATAGACATGAGCCACGGCGCCTGGCCCCTTAATTTAGAGTAAAGGCAAGGACCTAAGTGATATTTTTTATGTGTTGCAAATATCTCCTCCTACTCTCAGCTTTCCATTTCCTTAATGATGTCTTAAAAATTGTATTAATATAAGATACATACAGTATGGAAATGAATAAATCATAATGTACAATGTGAATTTTGTTTGTTTGTTTGTTTGTTTTTTACAAATGAACTGTGTGACCAGCATCCAGATCAAGAAACGGAACATTATAAGAACTCTAAAGCCCTGGAGACCGCTTCTGGTCACCACCTTCCAAGGGTACCATTATCCTGACTTGTATAAATGGAATCTGAGAGAATGCAAGTTTTCTTTTGCATATATTATGTATGTGGGATTCCGCATACTGTTTCATTCATTCATGAGTAGTGGTCATTCATTCATGTTCGTTGCTTTATAGTATTCTAGTGTGCCCCCATTCATCCACTCTACTGTTGATGGACATTTGGATAATTCTCAGTTTGGGGGTATTATTAATGGTGCTGCTATGGAACATTCTCTCTCTCTCTCTTTCTCTAGCAATTTTACTGAACTGGTGTTGCTCCTTGCGGAGGAGGACTAACCCATAGGCACTGTGCCCAGAGTCAGCCTGAACATTCTAGAGCTTGCTTTTGATCAACACCTTGTGTTAGTCAGGGACAGAACTAGAGGGACGGAGCTAATAGGATGTATGTATATATGAAAGGAAGTTTATTAAGGAGAAATGACTCACAAGATCACAAGGTAAAGTCCTATGATAGGCTCTCTGCAAGCTCAGGAGCAAGGAAGCCAGCAGTGGCTCAGTCTGAGTCTCAAAACCTCAAAAGTCAGGAAGCTGACAGTGCAGCCTTCAGTCTGTGGCCAAAGGCCCAAGAGCCCCTGGCAAACCACCAGTGTAAGTCCAATAGTCCAAAAACCAAAGAACTTGGAGTGTGATGTTCCAGGCAGGAAGCATCGAGCACAGGAGAAAGATGAAGGCCTGAAGACTCAGGAAGTCTGCCCTTCCATCTTCTTCTGCCTGCTATTTCGCTGCACTGGCAGCCAACTGGATGGTGCCCATCCAGATTGGGGGTGGATCTGCCTCTCCCAGTCCACTGCCTCAAATGTTAATCTCTGGTACCACTGTAACAACAACAACAAAACACCCAGAAACAATACTTTGCATCCTTCAATCCAATCAGGTTGACACTTTTTTTTTTAGACAGAGTCTAAGAGGCTGGGGTGCAGTGGCATGATCTTGGCTTACTGCAACCTTCACCTCCCTGGTTCAAGCAATTCTCCTGCCTCAGTCTCCTGAGTAGCTGGGACTACAGGTGCGCACCACCACACCTGGCTAATTTTTGTATTTTTAGTAGAGATAGGGCTGGCCATATTGACCAATCTGGTCTTAAACTCCTGGTCTCAAGTGATCTGCCTGCCTTGGCCTTCTCCCAAAGTGCTGGGATTACAGGTGTGAGCCACTGCACCCGGCCACAATCAAGTTGACACTTAATATTAACTACCACACACGAACATATTTCTGTTGAGTATATACCTATGCTGGCCACAGGATATGTAAATATTCAGCTTCAGGAGATATTGGGAGAAGTAGCAACACTTGATAGACATATATACATATATTTTTGTTGTTGTTGTTTTGTTGTTGTTGTTGTTGGTTTTCACATTTTTATTGGGAGCCATGGGAGGGGCCTCTTCTGTCAGTGGAGGTGCTCACATTTTCTTCAGCCACTCCAAGCTGGGGCTCTGGGGGCCCTGGAGGTGGCTGCACGTGTCTGCATGTTCCCATCATCGCGGATGGGCACTGGATAGTTGTAGGGTGTGGCCTCACTGATCATGATGGAGTACTTGGTGTAGGGGCTGAGTGGGGTCAGAATTACAGTGAGGCTCCCAATGATGAAGGAGACCACCCACACTGGCTCTTTGGCCCAGGCATTCTTGAGGAAGGTGCCGAGTCTCACAACCATCTTGATCTCAGCCATATATATATATATATATATATATATATATATATATATATATATAACAGTGGGAGTGTGTGTGTTTGTGTGTGATTAGAGATTTCATCTCACTATGTTGTTGCCCAAGCTGATCTTGAAGGGCTCAAGCAATCCTCCTACCTCATCCTCCCAAAGCACTGAGAATAGAGGCATGAGCCACCCTGCCCGGCCACATCCTGTATTAACTTGCATTTCCCTGATGACTAATGGAGCCAAGCATTTTTTCCTGTTGATTGGCCATGTGGATATCCTCTTCTACCATGTGCCGATTCTAGTCTTTTGCCCATTTTGTGAGGGTTTTTTTTTTTTTTTTTGCCATTTTTTTTCCATTGAATTGTCTGTTTGTCCTTTTCTTATTGACTTTTTTGTTTGTTTGTTTTTGAGTTGGAGTCTTGCTCTGTTGCCCACACTGAAGTGCAGTGGTGTGATCTCAGCTCACTGCAACCTCTGCCTCCTGGGTTCAAGAGATTCTCCTACCTCAGACTCCTGAGTAGCTGGGATTACAGGGGCCCCCCACCATGCCTGCTTAATTTTTTTTATTTTTAGTACAGACGGGGTTTCACCATATTGGTCAGGCTGGTCTCGGATTCCTGACCTCAGGTGATCCGCCTGCCTCGACCTCCCAAAGTGCTGGGATTACAGGTGTGAGCCACCACGCCCAGCCTCTTATTGACTTTTAGGAAGTTTTTCTGTATTCTGGATTCAAGTCCTTTGTCAGATATATGAATTATGAATATCTTCTCCCACACTCCGGCTTGAATTTTCATTCTTATTGGTGTCTTTTGATGAACAGGAATTCTTAAATTTAACATAGTTTAATTACCAAGTTTTTGTAAATAGAATAGCCTACATCAATACTGAGAAGTCATAGCTATTATACCAGTAACAAAACAAGAAAGCTAATTTTGAAACTTCCCTGTACTGCTGAGGATTCTGGGAAACAAATACACTCATTTCATTGCTCAAGATTTTTTTTTAATTTTTGATTTTTTAATTATTATTATTATTATTACTACCCTTATTATTTTTGAGGGAGAGTCTCACTCTGTCGCCCAGACTGGAGTGCAATGGCGCCAGCTCGGCTCACTGGAACCTCTGCCTCCCGAGTTCAAGCGATTCTCATTCCTCAATCTCCTGATGGGACTACAGGCACCCACCACACCCAGCTAATTTTTGTATTTTTAGTAGAACGGGGTTTCTCTACTACAGAGAGAGGAGAGGCTGGCCAGGCTGGTCTGGAACTCCTGAGCTCAGGTGATTCGCCCGTCTCGGCCTCCCAAAGAGCTGGGATTACAGATGTGAGCCACGGCGCCTGGCCGAATTATTATAAAATATGTAATTTTTAAACGTTTGATAAGCTCTTGCCCTAACCCTTCCTCTCCTACAGGGCTTCTGAAAGCCGCTGTCTGAATCCTCTGGTTTGACCTAAGTTAGAAGAGCAGGAGTTTTTCCATTAACCAGTTAGGGACTCTGGACAAGTCCTTTGACCTCTTTGTCCTGGGTTTCTTCATCTGGGAGGACCCTCTGCACCCCCTGGGTTTAGAGCAGAGATGGCTGTTGAGCAAAAGCACCTGAACACAGCGCTGCAGATGCACTGTCAGCGCCGTGATTCCCATGTCTGCAGCGACCCCTGCTGGCTGCCGGCCTGGGCTCAGGGTCCATCGAAGGCCGCCTCCAGCCCCTACTTGTGTGCTTCCCGGAGGGCACTGCCCAGGAGGCTGGGCAGCTGCAGGTGGGTGGCTCCTCTGAGTCCGTTTTCCCCACTCTTCCCCTTCCTCTTCTTTCCTCCTTTCCCCGCTACAGCCTGGGGTGGGGCAGGGACCCGGAGAGACCTCACACAATTCTTCCCGGTAACTATCCCCCATCCTTGCACATTCCTTGACCACTTTCTTGTGCAAGACCTTTTTCACGAATACTCTTTCATTGGCGTGCTCAGAAGGAAATTTCTTTGAATGTGTGGGTTTATGAAGACAGCTTATACAGCCAAGAAGTACTTCCTTTAGAAACTCAAAATTCCGGCCAGGCGCAGTGGCTCACGCCTATAATCCTAGCACTTTGGGAGGCCGAGGCGAGCAGATCATAAGGTCAGGAGCTCAAGACCAGCCTGGTCAAAACGGAGAAACCCCGTCTCTACTGAAAATAGAAAAATTAGCCAGGCGTGGTGGCACATGCCTGTAATCCCAGCTACTCGGGAGTCTGAGGCAGGAGAATTGCTTGAACTCGGGAGGCTGAGGTTGCGGTGAGCCGAGATCTCGCCACTGCACTCCAACCTGGGCGACAGAGCGAGACTCCACTCAAAACAAAAAAAGAAAGAAAGAAAGAAACTAAAAATTCTAAGACATCCCAAGGGATGATAGGACTCTTCCCCTAGGCATCCCCTCTAGCTTAAAGTGTGTGGTGGGTGGGGTCTGGACCACAGGTGCTGGTGCCTTACTTCATTCTCCATGCCCACACTTCATGGAGTTAATGTTCTCACATCTCATGGTTGATCAAACGGAGTGTCTGAGTGGTTAAATAACTTGCCTAAGCTTCTAAGTAGGTAGGTTAGGTAGGTTATTGGCGGAATTTATCTGTTGAGACTTCAGAGTTTGTGCATTAAAAATAAAATAGAATAAAAATCTTTTTTCTGATTATTTTTAAAAAGTTTTCAGAGATTCTGGAAAATACATAAAGAATATAAAGATGAAGCTAAAAATCACCTAGATGTCCTCAACTCAGTCATTGTTAATACTTTGGTAAATATCCTTGTTTGTTTGCTTTTCTGTGCATATTAACTGAAATCATATATTATGAGTGATGATATCTGTTCCTTTTTTTTTTTTTTTTTTTTTTTTTGAGACGGAGTCTCGCTCTGTCGCCCGGGCTGGAGTGCAGTGGCCGGATCTCAGCTCACTGCAAGCTCCGCCTCCCGGGTTTACGCCATTCTCCTGCCTCAGCCTCCCAAGTAACTGGGACTACAGGCGCCCGCCATCTCGCCCGGCTAGTTTTTTGTATTTTTTAGTAGAGACGGGGTTTCACCGTGTTCGCCAGGATGGTCTCGATCTTCTGACCTCGTGATCCACCCGTCTCGGCCTCCCAAAGTGCTGGGATTACAGGCTTGAGCCACCGCGCCCGGCCAATATCTGTTCCTTTTTGATTTGAAATTGTGTAGTATGAGCTTTCTTTATGGCATGTAAAATTCTTCCACATGTGGTTTTTAATGACTCTATAACAGTTTTCTTTGTGTATGCACCATCATTTGACCTTTCTTGTTTCGTGAGGCATTTGCATTTCTTAATTTTTTTGAAATTGTATAAAGTCTTTGCATATTGACCTTTGCTTGAATCTCAAATGATCTCCCCGGAACATTCACAAATAGGCCCTTACTGGTGCTAGTCTATGAATATATATACTTTTTTTTTTTTTTTTTTTTTGAGACGGAGTCTTGCTCTGTCACCCAGGCTGGAGTGCAGTGGCACAATCTCGGCTCACTGCAAGCTCCAACTCCTGGGTCCACACCATTCTCCTGCCTCAGCTTCCTGAGTAACTGGGACTACAGGCGCCCGCCACCACGCCCAGCTAATTTTTTGTATTTTTAGTAGAGATGGAGTTTCACCATGTTAGCCAGGATGGTCTAGATCTCCTGACCTCATGATCCGCCCACCTCAGCCTCCCAAAGTGCTGGGATTACAGGCGTGAGCCACCGTGCCCGGCCATATACATATATTTTTTTGAGACAGAGTCTCACTTTGTCACCCAGGCTGGAGCATAGCAACACGATCTCAGCTCACTGCAACCTCTGCCTCCTGGATTCAAGGGATTCTCCTGCCTCAGCCTCCCAAGTAGCTGGGATTACAGGCGTGCGCCACCACGTCCGGCTAATTTATGTTTGTTTTTGAGATGGAATTTCGCTCTTGTTGTTCAGGCTGGAGTGTGATGGCATGATCTCGACTCACTGCAACCTCCGCCTCCCAGGTTCAGGTGATGCTCCTGTCTCAGGCTCCTGTAACTGGGATTCCAGGTGCCTGCCACCACGCCCAGCTAATTTTTTTGTATTTTTAGTAGAGACAGGATTTCACCATGTTGGCCAGGCTGGTTTTGAACACTTGACCTCAGGTGATCCGCCCACCTCGGCCTCCCAAAGTTCTGGGATTACAGGTGTGAGCCACTGCATCTGGCCATCCCAGTCTTATTACTTTAGGTGTCCTGCGGACTGGTTCATCAATGGTCTTTCAAAGCCAGGTCACGTTAACTGGGGCCAGTGTCCTTTAGGGTGGCAAGAATGCCACTTGCTTTGCAAGCAAGGCTGTGACTCAGCCCTCCTGCAATGAGGCAAGAGTAGAGGCAGGTCTAAAGGGATTATACCCAGGATTATACCTGTGCGTCCCTGTGCCAGGGCCTTCTCCAGGCCCACTGCTCAGCCGGTGGCAGGGCTGCATCTGTTCAGTCAACGTGGAAGGGCCTCCGACCCCAAAAGAAGGAAAATCTGAAATCAACTGCTCAGTGGGAAGCTAATGGAAATCCACATTAGCATGGCCTGGGCCCAGCCACACTTCGTATCCTGTCCACTATCATCCTGTTAACTAAACACCCGGGCTTTGTATCCCCAGCTCTGAGGTGGCTGATGATGGATAGGTGCTCAGTAGATGTGGATTGCATGAATGAACTGTGGATGGGATTAGCCTGCTGCCCAGAAGTAGCCCATCTACTAGGGTTAGGAGATTGTTTATCCATGAGATTAAGGGGCCAAAGGTGCAGCCTAGACTGGTCAGGGGGCGTGGGTTCAAATCCCAGTGGGACACCCTGACCCTGTTGACACAGCAGTCACACTGCAAGGCCTTGGATGAATTAGTTTGTGCGTTTTGGCCTCAGTTTCCCTTCCAAAGTCCTCTATTGTTTTGAGGGTAGAAATAGAACATGTGTGGCAACAAGGAGATCTAGCCCGGGTAGATGCAAACGCTGCACACTGAGCCTTAAATGGGGATCAGGGAGCCACAGGGTTCCTCATTCACTCCTATTCTTTTATTTTTTATCTTATTTTGTTTTTAGAGACAAGGTCTCACTATGTTGGCCAGGCTGATCTTGAACTCCTGGGCTCAAGGGATTCTCCCGCCCTGGCCTCCAAAAGCACTGGGATTACAGATGTAAGCCGCTGTGCCCAGTTTACTTGCATTCTTGGTCCTTCTGAAGAGAGGTGACACCATTTGAAGCTTCAGGGTTGACTTTTTCCCCCTCCTCAAAAATGATTTTCTTACAGGGCGCTCTGCTCTATAGATAGTGCTGCAACCTCTGGGAGGCAGGAATCGAAGCCACAAAGCCCCCTGGGGATCTGCCTGGAAATCTCTCTCACTGCCTGAGGCCGGACTCTAGGAAGTTCTAAATTCTCCTCCCACCTTTGATAAATTAAGAAGAAACCAGAGTAACGCGGCAAAGGTAGAGGAAGGCACGGTCGCATCTCCGCTGCAGTGTCTTCATTGACCATGCCTTCTTTCTGAAACCCTTTTCTCTCTCCACTTTGTTTTCTCACTTTCCTGCTATTCTCCCAGGCCCCAGCTGGGGCCCTCTGCTCTCCCTAGGACTGGGCCCAGGTGGGGTGAGTGGTGTACTCACCTTGGATGCAAAATCTAAGAAGGCATCAAAGAATTCAGTAATCAAGATAAACAATATTTTAATTTAACCTTTTTGAGTGAAAATTAGCACCAAAAAATCACAATGAGCAAAATATCAAAAAATATATGTATTTTTTGAGACAGGATCTCACTCTGTTGCCCAGGCTGGAGTACACTGGCACAATCACGGCTCAGTGCAACTTCGACCTCCCCAGGGTCAGGTGATCCTCCCACCTCAGCCTCCCGAGTAGCTGGGACTATAGGCGTGCGCCACCATGTCTGGCTAATTGTTTTTGTATTTTTTGTAGAGGTGGGGTTTCACCATATTGCCAAGGCTGGTCTTGAACTCCTGGGCTCAAGCAATCCCACCTCAGCCTCCCAAAATGCTGAGATTACAGGTGTGAGCCACTGCGGCTAGCCCAAACTTCTTTTTTTTCTTTTTTTTTTTTTCTGAGACAGAGTCTCGCTCTGTCTCCCAGGCTGGAATGCAGCGGCGCGATCTCGGCTCACTGCAACCTCCACCTCTTAGGTTCAAGCAATCCTCCTGCCTCAGCCCCCTAGTAGATGGGATTACAGGTACACACCACCATGCCAGGCTAATTTTTGTATTTTTAGTAGAGACGGGGTTTTGCCATGTTGGCCAGGCTGGTCTCAAACTCCTGACCTCAGGTGATCCACCTGCCTCGGCCTCCCAAAGTGCTGGGAATACAGGTGTGAGCCACCGTGCCTGGCCCCAGACTTTTTTTTTTTTTTTTTTTTTTTTGAGACGGAGTCTCGCTCTGTCACCCAGGCTGGAGTGCGGTGGCCTGATCTCTGCTCACTGCAAGCTCCGCCTCCCGGGTTTACGCCATTCTCCTGGCTCAGCCTCCCGAGTAGCTGGGACTACAGGCGCTTGCCACCTCGCCCGGCTAGTTTTTTGTACTTTTTTTTTTTTTTTTTTTTGAGGCGGAGTCTCCCTCTGCCGCCCAGGTTGGAGTGCAGTGGCCGGATCTCAGCTCACTGCAAGCTCCGCCTCCTGGGTTCACGCCATTCTCCGGCCTCAGCCTCCCGAGTAGCTGGGACTACAGGCGCCCGCCACCTCGCCCGGCTAGTTTTTTGTATTTTTTAAGTAGAGACGGGGTTTCACCGTGTTAGCCAGGATGGTCTTGATCTCCCGACCTCGTGATCCGCCCGTCTCGGCCTCCCAAAGTGCTGGGATTACAGGCTTGAGCCACCGCGCCCGGCCGGCCCCAGACTTTTAAATAAAGTCAGAATCAGTCTCTCTCTTTCTGTGACATTTGTTTTTGTGACATCAAGTGTTACTTCTATTTGGACAATTCACAGATTTCTCTTTTAAGCCCTGACTTCCTCTCTTGAGTAAAAGTTGTGGGTCTGCAGCTGCCTTCTGAAAGTCCATTCAGGGAGGATCTCATGCCTTCTGCCAAGAGCCAAAGGAGCTGAAGCCTTCAGCCAACAGCCATGTGAGTGAATCCTGCAGGTGGATCCTCGGGCCCCAGGTAAGCCTTCAGCTGACTGCAGCCCTGGCCGACATCTTCATGGCAACCTCATGGGAAACCCCGAGCCAGAACCATGCAGCTAAACTGTTTCTGGATTCTTCATCTATAGGAATGGTGAGACAATGCATGCCTGGTGTTTAACACCAAGTTGAGAGAATTTGTTACACAACAATCTCTCTCTGGAGAGGTTCTGGCGGACGTCTCCAAAGGGCTTCACAAGTGTCCTTCTCCTATATCATCTGATGATGGCCTCTTCCCCCGATGGCTCCAGGTACCACCTATATGCTGTGCTGATGTTACCCAGGGCCATGGTTCCTCCAACCCAAACATCTTCCCAGAGTTTCCAGCCATAACTTCTCCCAGATTTCCCACAGGCACCCCATCACTCAGACAGAACCTGATGTCTTCTCCCTTGAAATCTGGACCCCCTCCTGTTATAGGTTGGGAGTCTCCTCTGCCACATCTACTTGGTCCTTGGTCACCATAGACTCACCTCCTGGATTGCTAGTGGCTTTATCTCATTTGCTACTGCCATGATTCAGGTCCCACAATTTTTCTTCTGTGTGACCACAGAGGCCACACCTCCTGGCCTCCTTTCCTCCATTCCCCACAAGGCTGCTGAGCGAGCTTTTCAAACCATGACTGTCCCAGAAATCCCACTGTCTTCAGAATAAAGTGGAAACTGCTGATATGGTCCCCCACCCCTGTACCTCTAATGACCACTAGGTTCAACCAAGACCTCCTTGGCTTGCTACACAGATACATATAAACCAAGCTATGATGGGTCTGTGGGGCTGGGCTCAACCAGACTGGAGGCTCCTTATGCTGGGACAACGCAAACAACTGGACCCCTGCTACCCTCCCCACGAGTGTCAGACCAGCCTCGGGCCTCTGCTCCGTGGTCCTCAACTGAGGAGAGAATGTGAGCAACCTGTTTAAGGTGACCGTATAGATGTTATCTGTTTCATGCCAATTTTTAGAAAAGGTGGCCCAGTGGCCAGGCGCAGTGGCTCACGCCTGTAATCCCAGCACTTTGGGAGGCCAAGGCGGATGGATCACGAGGTCAGGAGTTTGAGACCAGCCTGACCACTAAAAATACAAAAATTAGTTGGGCACAGTGGCACGTGCCTGTAATCCCAGCTACTCAGGAGGCTGAGGCTGGAGAATCACTTGAACCTGGGAGGCAGAGGTTGCAGTGAGCTGAGATTGGGCCACTGCACTCTAGCTTGGCAACAGAGTGAGATTCCATCTCAAAAAAAAAGAAAAAGAAAAAAGAAAAGGTGGCTTGGTTCACTCCAGTGAGAGCTGACATCCTCACGGCCTCCAGACGGTCCCCAGACTGCCTTACAGAGGTCATCCCTTCCATCTAGCTGGAGCCTTCCTTTTTCACGGACTCTACTGGTGTTTTGGTAAAGTTTGGGCTTCTGCATACAGTCTCCCAATCTGTATCCCTCAGAGGGTTCTCCAGGCTCTGGGTACAGGTGGGTGCTCCTTTGTTTAGGGGAGGCTTCCTCAAGACAGAGGGAAGGGGCCACCTAGCCCTGAGGTCACTACCCCCAGGATTGAGAAGGGATCTGGGTGATATCCAAGGTGGCCTCTTGTGCTTACAGCCCCCATGGACCTCCCAGTGGATAAGGCCTCAATGCATATGCTCCTGTCCATTGCAGTCAGCACGGGTGGCTGAAATTCACAATGGGAGAGCCGCCCAATGGGAGTCTTTGTCCAAGAACAAGTGTTCATCATGACGGCTCCCAGCTCTACTTTCTCTACAGTAATAGATGATGGCTTAGGTTGGTCCCCTTTGAAGAACTGACTGTAGAGCAAACAAATATTTGGGGGGAACATAAAATACTTTAAAATTATAATTCATATTCTCAGAATGATTCCATAATAAGAAAGAAGCTTTGGACATTTTAATATTATTTGTGAAAGTAAAAACCCAAATGTCACAGCCAAGAGGAGACAAGACAACTACATGTAATGTAGTGTGATGAGTGGGATCCTGGAACAAAAAGTGGACATTAGGTAAAAACTAAGACAATCGGGTAAAGTGTGGATTTTGTGTCAATATTGCTTCAATGATTATAACAAAGGTACCATACTAATGTAAATGTTAATAATAGAGTAAACTTATGTGGGATATATGGGAACTATCTGTACCATCTTTGCAATTTTTCTATCAATATGAAATTATTCTAAAATAAAAACTTTGTTTAAAAAACAGCAACAGAAGGGGTAAACTATAAAGATATGATATTTCAGAATGTGAGACCAAGGGCAGAGAAAAACAAAGGAAAGGTGAAATGTAGAGATTCTATCAGTTCTAGATCTAGAGAACAGAGATCACAGAGAGGAGATGAAGAGGGTTGGTAGGATGAGATAGTATTAAAAGAAGACAGAAAAGGCAGAGATTTCTCACAGTTAAAGAACTTCAGGCTGGGTGCGGTGGCTCATGCCTTCAATCCCAGCACTTTGGGAGGCCGAGGCGGGCGAATCACAGGGTCAGGAGTTCGAGAGCAGCCGGGCCAACATGGCGAAACCCCGTCTCTACCAAAATATAAAAATTAGCTGGGCATGGTGGCAGGCGCCTCTAATCCCAGCTACTTGGGAGGCTGAGGCAGGAGAATTGCTTGAACCCAGAAGGCAGAGGTTGCAGTGAGCTGAGCTCACGCCACTGCACTCCAGTCTGGGTGACAGAGTGAGAATCTATCTCAAAAAAAAGGAACTACAGAGGAAAAGGGCTCATAGATCTTGTAGTAAGAGAGGCATCCTTAAATAATATGCAAAAAGAAAAAGATTAAAACATTTGACTTCGGCTGGGCGCGGTGGCTCAAGCCTGTAATCCCAGCACTTTGGGAGGCCGAGACGGGCGGATCACGAGGTCAGGAGATCGAGACCATCCTGGCTAACACAGTGAAACCCCGTCTCTACTAAAAATACAAAAACTTAGCCGGGCGAGGTGGCGGGCGCCTGTAGTCCCAGCTACTCGGGAGGCTGAGGCAGGAGAATGGCGTGAACCCGGGAGGTGGAGCTTGCAGTGAGCTGAGATCCGGCCACTGCACCCCAGCCTGGGCGACAGAGCAAGACTCCGTCCCAAAAAAAAAAAAAAACAAAAAAACAAAACAAAACAAAAAAAACATTTGACTTCAACAAAGTATTTTACTATCAATTTGAAAAGAAACCATAAAAAGGGGAACATCTCAGTCATGATCCGGAATATAATTCATGCATATAATCAAGAAAGAATCTGTATCCAGAGTATATGAAGAGTTGCTGCTAAGGAAAAGACAACCCACACAATAGAAATACAGGCAGAGGAAATATAAATGGCACATAAACATTGGAAAAGCTATTCAATTTCACTGATTATCAGGGGAATGCAAAATAAGTAAGTACACAGGGCACAGTGATGCCTGCCCTGTGCACCAGCTACTCAGAAGGCTAAGACAGGAGGATCATTTGAGTACAGGAGTTCAAGGCTACAGTGAACTATGATCAAGCCTGTGAATAGCCCCTGCACTTCAGCCTGGACAACATAGCAAGACCCCAACTCTAAAGCTACATAAAAAAATTTAAAAATAAAGACAATGTCATGCGATTTCCCCCCACCCTTACCCTACACTAGATTAGCAAGTCTGTAGAGCTTAATTATGATAGGGTGAGGGTCAGGCAAGGTAGCTCAAGTCTGTAATCCCAGCACTCTGGGATGCCCAGGCGGGAGAGATTACTTGAGCTCAGGAGTTCAAGACCAGTCTGGGCAACATAGCAAGACTGTACTAAAAATAAAAACAATTAGCTGGGCATGGTGGTGCACACCTATAGTCCCAGTTACTCAGGAGGCTGTGGTGGGAGGGTCACTTGAGCCCAGGAAGTTAAGGCTGCAGTGAGCCATGTTCATGCTATGGCACTCCAGCCTGGTGACAGAGTAAGATCCTGTCAAAAAAAAAAAAAAAAAAAAATAGGGTAAGGACATGCAGAGATAGGCTCTCTCATACAAATGAATGGGTCTATATATTGGTGGAAACTTCTTGGAGGGCAATTTGTCAGAATCTGATAACACTGTAAAATATGTACATCCTTCTCCCTAGTTCTCATTATCTAACTTAGAGAAATACCCACCCACAGGTGCACAAAGAGGAATGCTTGAGAATTTTCATTGCAGCATTGTTTGTAACATGGAAAAAATCTAAAAGTCCATCGAGGAAGTCTTCTAATTTTTAAAACAATTTAAGCAGAGTCTCACTGTGTTTCCCAGGCTGGTCTTGAACTCCTGGGCTCAAGCCAAAGGAATGCTTCTACACTTTGACATACTATTCAGCAGTGAAAAGAATGTAATAGAACTTGGTGGGCCATCATGGAAATATCTCTAAGACATCTGTTAAGTGAGAAAAGCAAGTTGCATGGAGTTATGTGCAGTTTGATCCCAATTATGTGAAAGAGAAAAGAATGCAAAATATATATTTTATATGTATACATAAGTATAAATTAATAGAAAAAATGTCTCAAAGGATATATACCAGAATGATGGCAATGATTAATTACCCTGCAAGAGTTTTCAGAGGCTAGGCATGATGGCTCACACCTATAATCTTAGCACTTTGGGAGGCAGAGACAGGAGGATCACTTGAGCCCAGGAGTTTGAGACCAGCCTGGGCAACATGGAGAGACTACATCTCTACAAAAATAAATTAGCAAGGTGTGGTGGTGGACACCTGTTGTCCCAGCTACTCAGGAAGCTGAGGTGGGAAGTTTGCTTGAGCTCAGGAGTTTGAGGTTGCAGTGAGCTGTGATGACACCACTGCACTCCATCCTGGGTGACAGAGCGAGACCCTATCTCTAAAAAAAAAAAAAAGGAAGAAAAAAATGTAAAAAAAAGAGTTTGCAGGGAGGCAGGGAAGATGAAGGCGTATTAGAATATGGAAGTTTTTGTTTTATCAGGATTGTTTATTTTTATTTATATATTTATTTATTCAATTATGGAGACAGAGTCTCCCAGGCTGGAGTACAAGTGGCATGATCTTGGCTCACTGCAACCTCCACCTCCTTTCAGCCTCCCGAGTAGCTGGGATTACAGGCATGCACCACCACATCCAGCTAATTCTTGTATTTTTAGTAAAAACGGGGTTTCACCACGTTGGCCAGGCTGGACCCTAACTCCTGACCTCAGGTGATCCACCCACCTCGGCCTCCCAAAGTGCTGGGATTACAGGTATGAGCCACCATGCCCGGCCTTATCAGGATTGTTTACATCTTCTTCAGTGAAATTTATTTGCTTAATGTAAAAATTATATGATAATGTTATTAATTGGTGTTTTCAGCATTTAAAATCAATTTGTAAACAAAGGACTGAACAGAATGTAAAGGTTGTCAGACCTGAGCATGCATAGGTAAGGATGTAGCTGGTAGAGGTGGTAGATGAGGGGTATCTCATTGTCTGGCTTTACCTGGTGAAACACTGAGACATTCCCTAAAGCTTGGGGAGCAGGAAATAGAGGCTTTAGTGTATTGTTTAAATTTGCACCATTGCACTCCAACCTGGGCAACAGAGCAAGACTCAGTCTCAAAATAATAATAATAATAATAATAATAATAATAATAATAAATACAAATAAAAAGTGCCACACGCAGGGGCTCACGCCTGTAATCCCAACACTTTGGGAGGCCGAGGTGGGTGGATCACCTGAGACCAGGAGTTCGAGACCATCCTGGCCAACATGGTGAAAAACCATCTCTACTAAAAATACAAAAAATTAGCCGGGCGTGGTGACACATGCGTGTAGTCCCAGCTACTCGGAAGGCTGAGGCAGGAGAATCACTTGAACCCAGGAGGGGGAGGTTGCAGTGAGCTGAGATCGTGCCACTGCACTCCAGCCTGGGCGACAGAGTGAGATTCCATCTCAAAAAAAAAAAAAAGAAAAGAAAAGAAAAGAAAAAAAAGCGAAGAAAAAAAGAGGCAGAAGTACTGTGTTGATTGTTTTGGAGGTAAACCCTCAGAACTGACTGTTGGAGTGGGGAAAGGTGGAGTGGAGGTTAGTGCTTACTGCTTTTCACTGGAGACCCTTCTGTGCTATTTGATTTTGTACCAAGACATGTCTTTAATTACATACACCACATGCACACACACACAAACACACACACACACACACACACACACACACTCACACACCCCTACCCACCCAAAAGGTTCTTTGGAAAACTCATCAGCTCCCACCAGGAACCTCTCAGGGCTCCAAAACCAAGAGGCAGGCCAAATGCTGAAGGGATAGCTTAGGGTTGCATTGCAGAGGAAGCAAAAAGTGTTTCTAGGAGGTGTCAGGGTCGCTTGGTGGCTGGAGTGTCACATTCCCTAATGAACGTGCAGGAAGGGGGTCAAACACGCCAGTAGCTTCTCACCAGTGTGGATGGCAAAAGCTCGTTTCCTCTCCATGACAGCTGCAGGGCTTAGCTGTTGATAAAAAGCTGAAGGTTCCAAGAAAAGGATCTGCCCCAGCGTGACAGGGCTTATCCCAGGGATTCCCAAATGACTCCATATTCATTATTCTGAATTTTGTTTACTTGACCCACCTTTCCAATTATCTGTCAGAATGTGCAAATCCTCCCTCCCTGCTTATCAGCCACACTCTGGAGATTAGGGAACAGGGTAACGACCCTCATTATCAATACCACAGCCCCCACGGATCCTCTTCCCTGGGTTGGTGAGAACACTCCCTCTGCTTCATGGACTCACTACCCACAGCCTAGAAGACATGATACCATCCGAGTCTTTAATATTTTCCATCTAGAAGAGGGTGATCCTAAAGAAAGGCCAAGGGAATCCTGTGAGGTCAGGAGAACTGTATCTCCGAGGGAAGGGAGGTGGTTGAAGATGTGTCCCCAGATGAAAGCAGGGCATAGGGGAACAATGTTACTGCATACACAGTGTTATCACACACCTGGGCTTTGGCAAGCTTAGACTGTCCTGGAAGTGCATACAAGATACAGTGCTGCTTTGGGGAAGCTGACCAGGGGTTGGGTGTCAGAATAGGAGAGACACTTCTCACCATCTTCACTGTATTTTTTTTTCTTTTTTCTTTTCTTTTCTTTTTTTTTTTTTTTTTTTTGAGACAGGCTCTCACTCTGTCATCCAGCCTGGAGTGCAGTGGTACGATCTTGGCTCACTGCAATCTCTGCCTCCTGGGCTCAAAGCATCCTCCCGCCTCAGCCTCCTGAGTTGCTGGGACCACAGGTGCATGTCACTACACATGGCTAATTCTTAATTTTTTTTGTAGAGATGGGGTCTCAGTATGTTGCCCAGGCTGGTCTCAAACTCCTGGACTCAAGCAATCCTCCAGACTCAGTCTCCCAAAGGTCTGGGATTACAGGCATTGAGCAATCACACCCAGTCTGTTTTTTCAACTTTAAAGTTGTGTTTGTTGGTTACCAGTTTCCTTAAAGAATACTGGCCTTAATGTGGACTAAAATCTCATGTCTCACATTTTCCATTTTAAATTTCTTAGCAAAAAAAGGTATAATCCATCTATTCTCTCTCTCTTTTTCTTTCTTTCAGCAAATAGCATTTGAGCACCAATTATTTTCTAGGCACTGTGCTCATCTTAATTACAGGATGGAGCAAGAGGGAATCCCTTTGCTGAGCCCGTGCTGTGTGGGAGCACCTGGGCACATCTCTCCACGATGCCAGGAGAAGGTGTCATCCCACTGTGTTCATGAGGGACCAAGGTGCACCCGGAGGACACAGCGATGAGCAAGGCAGCGAGAGGCGGGAGTGGTCAGAACATGACAGGAGGATTTTCATGAAGAAAATGAGTGTTATGCCGACGCTTGCCAGATGAGCCGTGATTTCAAAGGTAAAGAAGAGATGAAGGGCACGCAGGCATGGGAAAAAGAATGAGCAAAGAGATGACCATTCAGGGCCCCAGAATGCTGGGGGCGGAGGGCAGTGGCACGGGCAGGACGTGGGGGTTGGAAAGCCAGGGTGGGACCTGGAGAAGAGCTTCCAGGTAAACTAAGGAGGAGAAACTTCTGTCTGTGATGTGGGGAGTCATGGTAGTGGCTTCTGATCGGGGCAAGATAGGAACTGCTCTGCATGGGCATGGAAATGGCAGGCTAAGTGTTCCCAGGCAGGCATGGGTCAGAATCAGCACCTTGGTCTCCTGCCTCCTATGTCGGGGGTTTTGTAGGAGAAATTTCCAGAAGTATTGAAGCTGTGGGAAAGACTCAAAAGGGTTTTTCGCAGGAGAGGGAGGCAGGGGGGGTGGAGAAGAAACAAAAATTTAGAGGAAAATGGAAATAATTACAGTTTGATAGATCTATTGACCTACATACTGTTAACTTTGGAGTATTAAACATTATGATGCTGAGGCCAAGTGCGGTGGCTCATGCCTATAATCCCAGCATTTTGGGAGGCCAGGGTGGGTGGATCATTTGAGGTCAGGAGTTGGAGACCAGCCTGGCCAACATGATGAAACCTCACTTCTACTAAAAATACAAAAATTAGCTGGCATATTTGTGGGCTCCTGTAGTCCCAGCTACTTGGGAGGCTGAGGCAGGAGAATCACTTGAACCCAGGAGGTGGAAGTTGCAGTGAGCTGAGATCGCACCACTGCACTCCTGCCTGGGCAACAGAGTGAGACTCTGTCTCAAAGAAATAAATGAATCAATAAATGTTTTAATGTTGAATTTGCATATAACATGATTATGTTCAGGGTATTTAGAGAGAGAGAAAAGAAACCTCTCTGTTCACCTGTTCTTACTCTCAAATTTTCTGAGAAAGTCCAGAAAATACCTGAAGAAAAAATGTTTTTCTAGTTTTTTCCCATTTGTGTTCTTTTCTCTCATCACTGGCAATCAGGACGTGGAGGAATCATCCAGAAGGGCCAGGTTATAAGTTTAATGGAATGATGGGGTTCTTCTCACCTGAATTCTCCGGCAGCCTCTTTGCCTTCTATTGGCCCCAACCTATCCTCACCCTCCCCTGCTTCTCAAACCTAATGCGCATAGAATCTTAATGTGCATAGAACACTCAGATTCCTGGACACTGCCCCCAGCAAAGTCTTTAACATTTTCCATCTAGAACAGGGTGATCCTAAAGAAAGGCCGAGGGAATCCTGTGAGGTCAGGAGAACTGTGTATCTGAGGGAAGGGAGGTGGTTGAAGATGTGTCCCCAGGTGAAATCAGGGCACAGGGGAACAGCAAAGTCCATTCAGGAGGCCTGAGTTGGGGTCCAGGAATCTGTATTTACACAGGTTTCTCAGGTGATTCCGGACAGAAAACACTACCCCCAGACACTCCCCCATGAACTATCCCAGACCTGGTGGAAGGTGGGAGGCGCTGGAGCAGTGGGTTGTGGAAAAGCTGTCTGGGGCTGAGAGGAGGTGAGGAAAGCTCAGGGGCAGCTTGCCTCGTGGCTCCATGATGGCCAAGCAGGGCAGGTGGGACGGCTGGGCCGGATAACACCAGATTAGGGAGACAGGAGTGGTCCAGAGAGGTCAGAGCAAGCAGAGAAGTTTGGCTTATCTGAAGGTCATCTGGGTTGGAGAAGACTTTGGTCCTAAGTGTCTCAGTCCTAACGGATATGTACACCAACAAAACAGCTGGCAGTGCAAAGCACCCACATCCTCACAATTACACTGAGAGCATCCGCAACATAACATCTCCCAAAAAAAAAAAAAAAAAAAAGTCATCACAACATCTTAAAACCCCTAACAATACAGGTTCACAAACAGTCTGCATTTTTTCCACTGCTGTAATCTTTGATTGAGACAGCTTGGTTTAGTAGTATTCCCTGTTCTCCAAACACCTTCCCTCCCACCAGGACAGAAGAGGCTGTTTTACAATTTTTCAAGCCTGACCTGACCCCACAGCCAGACTCTCCACTCAGACCCTCAGAGTCCCAGCTCCTTCCGCTGCATGACAAAGGGTGGCTGCCCTCCCTCCTGACGACTAATCAGCCCATTGTAAAAAGTTTCCTAATCCACATTTGAGCTCTTCTTTTGGCCGCTAGCTAATTGCCCAATTATTTTATTTCCCTAACAAAACTCTTCAGGTTGCTGGGAATCCACATTTAGGACCCAGGCCTGTATCTTGGGCCTCAGGAGTCTGGGGGATTTGGCCTTTGTCTGTTTGTCTGCTTCTCACGCCTCCCTGCCCCCTACCCAGCCACGACCCTAGGTTGACTGAGTCCCCAGCTTGCCTGGGGCTGACAGATGACCCTACTGGCTTCAGGGGGTCAGGGCAGGACTGGGCACTGGAAATAGTTTGAGGGCGTGGAAAGAAGTTTGGTCTGGGAGTGGGAAGACCTGACTTTATGGGGGTATTGATCATCGATCATCGACTGTGTGTGTTTGGGGAAGTTATCATCTCTCTAAGCCTCAGTTTTCTTGTTTCTAAAACACGGGGGCAGGAGCATGACCTGGATAGCCGATTTCAGCACTAAGCTCTCTCTGATTCTATAAACCAGCACGTGAAATAAAGAGGGTAAGTCGCCTGGCTGGACAAACCCCTCCATTGGTGCTAAATGTTCCCAGGCTCCTCCACCTAAGGGAGGTCCCCAACATCAGGAAGGGATCTCAGTTTCCCAATCGTGGACCACTTGCCTAGGCTACCAGCAGCCCCCAGGGCCATCCTGAGCACTACGTCCCAAACACCCATCCCTGCAGGTAGGATCGGTCCTTTTAGAGAGGCTGGATATTGACTGTGTAGTTTCACTTCCCGTTGAGGGTCCTGTGCTGAGAGGCCGATGCAGAAATATCAGCGAGACATCTGGAGGAGGCAGGGAATCAAGAAGGTGTGTGTGTGGGGGGTCCCTCCACTTTACTATCTTCTCTGGAAATGAGGTTTCCATTTAGCTGGTCTGTTACCCCCGGTATAGAAGGAGCTCCTGAACCCCCGGGGACTTCCAGAGGTTCTCAGCCCTATGGTGTTTCCTAGCTGGAAAAGAACCTCGCATGGGCATCTGCACGTCAGAGAAGCAGCAGCACCAGGGGCCTGGCCTCCCTCAGCCCTGGAACAGCAGGTCCCTGCTGAACCAGAACGGGGGCCTGCGAGGTCTCATTGTGAGCATCCAGCCTCAGGGAGCTCCCAGTGGGTCTACATGTTGAGTTTTTGGGAGGGGGTAGTGGCATGCAAGGACAGCCTGGGTGTTATATCCTTGGCACTAGTGATAAGCCACAGGGCTTCCTGTCACCCAGCGGCAAGGGTAGTGGACTATTGCATATTTATGAAACACCAGCCCAGAACAGCTTCCAGAGACTGAGGCCCACAGGTCCTGGCTTGCCTGTAAATGTGACACTTCTGCACCTTTTGGCCTGACTTAAGACCCAAATGTTTGCACCAAGTAAGTCCTTCCCCTGTTAATCACTTGCAAAGGAAGGCAACAGCTTCTCTTTTGAAGAAAGCTACGCTTGTCACAGAGAGAACAGGAGGTCCTGTTTGGACCGGAAACAGTGGTGGGAATTTATATTTCACGGGATGTTCCAACTATGGGAGATGAGTGCCAAGATGGGATTTGAATTCCACCTTGTGAATTACACAAATCCCATGGAAATACAGATGGGAGAGAAAAGGAAAGGGAAACAGAGAAGCAGCTGAGGTCATGCATGATTCTATGACCCCAAGGGTCTCCTTTTCCCACCCTGGGGTCAGCTGTTAGGATTTCTGTATTTCCTCTTACCTTGGCTTGTGGACACATGTGACCAAATCCCTGTTCCTTCTCTTCAGATACCCTGAGCTCTAGCACCTACTATCTGTATGACCTTGGGCTAGTCAGACAACAGTTTTATGCTCAGTTTCTTCATCTACAAAATGGAAATAATAATGGCAACTTCCTCCTCAAGTTATGGTGAGAATAAAGAGTTAACAATAAATATAAAACATTCAGAATGTTTTATATTTATTGGCCCACAAGCACTATTAGCCATTGTGGTTATTATTTATGCTTATCTGTAGAGATGGGGTCTTGCTATGTTATCCAGGCTGGTCTCGAACTCCTGGCCTCCAGTGATCCTCCTGCCTTGGCCTCCCAGAGTGCTGAGATTACAGGTGTGAGTCACACCACACTCAGCCCATTATGATTATTATCAGTGTTATTCTTATCCCTCCCCCTTCTCTGATGCTAAACACTCCCCCAACACACACACTACTAAAAGCCCCTTCAGACAGTAGAATAGTTCTGCGGTGTGCTCTCCCCAGTTAGCTGGTGGACTGGCTCATGCCACCAGCTCTCAGCTGGAGCCCAGGTCATTTCCAGACACAGAACAAGAGACAGAAACCTAGAAAGCAGAGGCCAGAGCTGCCTAGAGGCATGGCCTGTCCAAAGCCACAGGTACTGGGGGCAGATTGAGGTGGGAGCCCCCCCTCGCCGCCTCCTCAAACACACATTTTAGACTGGCTGGGTTCAAATATGAGACTTCCATATACATATACATAAGCAAATGCATATGTATATGTATATATATATGGTGGCATGAAGTCCCTGGGCTTTCATCCAAAAGAAATTCCAGCTTCGAGCAACAGAAGATTCCCTCTTCCTCTGCCTGAAATGTTTGAGGACAGAAGCAGGGGGATGACATGGAGAGACCTATCAGTGACACAGCATTCCCACAAAGGGGCCAGAGTGCCCCCACTTAGAAGGTGAAGGGGGATGCCCCTTGCCCGCCAGCCCCCTCGGCCCAGGGTCCTGGTCCTCCTCCAGCATCCTTACTCACCTTGCATGCAACAGAACATGGGCAAGTGAGGCTGTGGAGTTTTGGGAAGAGCTTCCCCCTGCACATCCTCAAATCCCCTATGCCAGTGCCAGGAGGAGATGCCTACAGAGACAGACACTCCATTTAGCTCCCAAGCCCTTCATTGAGGTTTGGGAGCAGGTCACTTCCCCAGGCAGTACTCTGATGTTGCATCTGCAAGAGGCACCTGAAACTGACACCTGCCTCCTAAGGGCTGTGTGAATACACATTCAGAGCTTAGAACAATAACTGGCACATAGTAAGCACTCAGGAAATGTGTGCTATTATTATTGTTGATAGTTTTATAAAAAGCCACGACCTGGCCGGGCACAGTGGTTCATGCCTGTAATCCCAGCACTTTGGGAGGCCAAGGCAGGCAGGTCACCAGGTCAGGAGATTGAGACCATTCTGGCTAACACGGTGAAACCCAATCTTTACTAAAAATACAAAAAATTAGCCAGGTGTGGCATGCACCTGTAGTCCCAGCTACTTGGGAGGCTGAGGCAGGAGAATCACTTGAACCCAGGAGGCAGAGGTTGCAGTGAGCCTAGATCACGCCACTGCACTCTAGCCGGGGTGACAGAGCGAGGCTTCGTCTCAAAAAAAAAAAAGCCACGACCCTGTGATTGCAGAATTTAGGCAGATAATAATGACGGCAAACCCTTACAGAGTGTTTACCTGTCACTAGACACTGGTGTTAGTGTCTAGTGAAACATCCTGCATGTACTAATGCATTTAATCTTCACACTAACCCTATGAGGAAGACCTCATGATCATCACCCTCTTTCTGTAGATGAGGAAACTGAGGCACTGAGAAGTTAACTAACTTGCTAGCAGGTCAAACCGTTGGCAGATGGCAGGTCTCATATGTGAACACAGCCAGTCTAAAATGTGTGTCTGAGGAGACACAGGGGGGATCCCACCTCAATCTGCCACCAGTACCTATGGCTTTGAACAGGCCATGCCTCTGGGCAGCTCTGGCCTCTGCTTTCTAGGTTCCTGTCCCTCGTCTGTGTCCATTATGCTTATTATCAGTGTTATTCTTATCCCTCCCCCTTCTCTGATGCTAAACACTCCCCCAACACACACACTACTAAAAGCCCCGGGCTCCAGCTGAGTGCTGGTGGCACGAACCGGCCAGCCAGCTCACTGGGGAGAGCACACCCCAGAATAATTCTGCTGTCTGAAGGGGGGACTCCTGTGCTGTGGTCATGTGACTGCAAAGGCACTTGCTGAAATTGCTGTTCCTGGGACTCCCAAAAACAGTAGCGCTGCCAGATTTGTGTCCTGACAGTGTCTAGCATCCTCTGTCATGCGGGGAGGGCAGGGATGGTGAGACAACCCTGAGGGACCCCTGGTGCGGGGAGAGGCAGGGGATGTGCAAGGAGTGTGGGTTGGAGAGAGATGACCAAGGGGCTTCTGTGAACGTGGTCCAAACCAGCAGGAAGGCAGAATCCTTCCCGCCCTTCCTTTATGATTTGCAAACCTGGGCCCAGCTCAGCCTCCAGAAGAGACTTAAAGAGATTTAAGCAGCTGGCTAGCAGGACTTTCTTTTACACAGAATAGACTAACTTTTTCATAGAACGGGGCTGGGGTAAGGCCAGGAAAATTAAACAAGCACTAAAAATATTGTCACGCTGCTGACAGCACAATCACAGGCCCCAGGCCTGGGTGGCATCCAGACAGCCCTGTTCTTTCGAGACAGCCCCCTCCTCCAGGCTCAGGGACCTGTCTGGCTGTGAGCTCCCAGGAGGTCCCAGGGGTGTGACCTGCTTCCCTCCCTCCCTCCCTTTTCCCTTCACCCCAGGCCAGCCCAGGGCCAGCTATAAAGCTGGCCCAGCCTGGCTCTCAGCACGCCCAGCTGCCTAAGACCTTCCTTCAGTCTCCTTAGAGGACAGCTCCACTCTGCCTCCTGCTCCTCCAGAGCAGCACCATGCGGCCCCTGTGGCTCTGCTGGGCACTCTGGGTGCTGCCCCTGGCCAGCCCGGGGGTGGCCATGACTGGGGAGCAGCTCCTGGGCAGCCTGCTGCAGCAGCTGCAGCTCAGCGAGGTGCCTGTACCTGACAGGGTCGACATGGAGGAGCTGGTCATCCCCGCCCACGTGAGGGCCCAGTATGTGGCCCTGCTGCGGCGCAGCCATGGGGACCGCTCCCGCGGGAAGAGGTTCAGCCACAGCTTCCGAGGTGAGGCCCTCCCTCCCTGCTGCCCCCGGTCCCATGGTCAGGGACAGGCCGGTTGTGCCCACTCTGGTGGTGTCAAAGGGCTCCTGGCCTTTTAGGACTCTGTGGGAGGCTGTGTGAGGGCCACGGTCCAAGGAGCAGTGAGGAGGGGCCAGGCCTGGGCCCAGGGTCTCCAGCTGTGCACTGAGGGCCCCCCTCTAGCCCAGGGGAGGTGCACCAGGCTAGACCTGTTGGAAAAACCAAGGCATCAGAGAAGGGGAGGGTAGAGGAGAAAAAGTAGAGCTGGGGGAGCGGGTGAGTGTGTGCCTCAAGGAACTTGGTGCAGCTGTACTCCCGGGGTCTGTTTTCACACTGCCACTCTGGTCTGAACCTAACCTTGAGTAAATGGCTTTAATATCCTCTCTCCACCATGTGCTCATCTGGAACAGGGGTATGACTATGTCTTAGCCATCTCCCAGCACTGTGAACATCAAAGTGAGTTCTTGTGGATAGAAGCATGTTTGGATAACTGAAAAATACCTAAGTAGACTACCTGGGTTATACCTGGCTGTCAGGGGTGCAGCTGGGCCTGAATCCTCCCGAAGCCTCTCGCCTCCCTAGCTCCTCAGTGCCCAGAGCTAGACCCAAGGCCGGGCACCTGGGTGAGGATTCTGCTCCTAGCATCTCAGCTGAGGCAAACTTGCTAGCCCGGGGTCCCACAGTCGCCCCTGCCTGCTGGATGTAAACTGTTACTAAACAAGGCCCAGATCCAAGGGAGATTTTTAAACTGGGCTTGCCCCAGAGATAGAACAGGGACGATGTCTCCTGGCCTGGCTGCCAGCTTATTGTCCCTGCCATCCTCAGAGATCCCCTGGAGTCCGGGGAGGCCCTGCTGACCCTGCTCTTGTCCCCAGAGATGGCCGGCAGGTTCCTGGCGTCGGAGACCAGCACCCACCTGCTGGTGTTCGGCATGGAGCAGCGGCTGCCGCCCAACAGCGAGCTGGTGCAGGCCGTACTGCGGCTCTTCCAGGAGCCGGTCCCCAAGGCCGCGCTGCACAGGCACGGGCGGCTGTCCCCGCGCAGCGCCCGGGCCCGGGTGACCGTCGAGTGGCTGCGCGTCCGCGACGACGGCTCCAACCGCACTTCTCTCATCGACTCCAGGTGGGGGTCGCGCGGGGGCGCAGGGCAGGGGGAGGGGGCTGCTCGGCCTGGCTTGGGGGCGGGGACGCGGGGGGCGGGGCGGGGCCCTTGGGGCCCGTCCCAGTCCCCGCCCTCACGCGGCGCTGGGTCTCCGTGTCGTGTCTCAGGCTGGTGTCCGTCCACGAGAGCGGCTGGAAGGTCTTCGACGTGACTGAGGCCGTGAACTTCTGGCAGCAGCTAAGCCGGCCCCGGCCTCCTCTGCTGCTACAAGTGTCGGTGCAGAGGGAGCACCTGGGCCCGCTGGCGTCCGGCGCCCACAAGTTGGTCCGCTTTGCCTCGCAGGGGGCGCCGGCCGGGCTTGGGGAGCCCCAGCTGGAACTGCACACGCTGGACCTCAGGGACTATGGGTAGGTGCCGGACTGTGCAGACCAGAGACAAGCAACCACTGGGTGGTCCAGACCCCCGTCCCCAGGACTGTCTGGGGTACTGGATGGTGGCGGTGGACGAGGGGTTGGGGGGGAGCGTGGTGCAGACTGTCCCAGGATGCCAGCGATTGCCCACTGCATGTCAGGGTTTCTAATGGTAGAAATTGTTTTATTGGCCAGGCGTGGTGGCTCAGGCCTGTAACCCTAGCACCTTGGAAGGCCAAGGTGGGTGGATCACCAGGTCAGGAGTTCGAGACCAGCCTGACCAAATGGTGAAACCCCGTGTCTACCAAAAATACAAAAATTACCCGGGCGTAGTGGCGTGCGCCCCTAATCCCAGCTACTCAGGAGGCTGAGGCAGGAGAATCGCTTGAACCCGGGAAGTGGAGGTTGCAGTGAGCCAAGATCACACCACTGCACTCCAGCCTGGGGGACAGAGCGAGACTCCATCTCAGGAAAAAAAAAAAAAAAAAAAGGAAAAAAAGAAAAGAGAAAGAAATTGTATTATTCAGGTCAGGCGCGTGGCTCATGCCTGTAATCCCAACACTTTGGGAGGCTGAAGTGGAGGATTGCTTAAAGCCAGGAGTTTGACACCAGCCTGGGCCATATAGTGAAATCCTATCCTTAAAAAAAATTTTTTTTTAAGTTTTTAAAAAACGACAAAAAAAAAAAAAAAAATTGTAAGGCCAGGTATGGTGGCTCATGCCTATAATCCCAGCACTTTGGGAACTGAGGCCAGCACATCACCTGAGGTCAGGAGTTCCAGACCAGCCTGGCCAACATGGTGAAACCCCGTCTCTACTAAAAATACAAAAATTAGCTGGGCGTGGTGGCCCGCGCCTGTAATCCCAGCTACTTGGGAGGCTGCAGCAGAAGAATCGCTTGAACCCGGGAGGCGGAGGGTGCAGTGAGCCAAGATCGCAACATTGCACTCCAGCCTGGGCAACAAGAGCGAAACCCTGTCTCAAAAAAAAAAACAAAACAAAACAGAAATTGTATTATTCATTTTATTTATCTTTGATAATTTTCAATGGATTTTTATGTTGCCATTGACTCCATATACACATGATTGTAATCACCTACTTCCACTTTATCCTTCTTCGTGATTAAATTTTTGAAAAATCCTAGCTTTAGCGGTTACTAGGGGAGATGAGCTTCCCTCCTGCTTTGGTGAATTCTTTCCTTATGGACAAGTTAGCTCTCTGGAGCAGATGGGGGCTGCATAGCACAGTGGTGAAGAAGAGGCCTTGGAACCAGTCGGCCTGGCCTCCATCTAGCTCTGCCTTCCACTGGCTGCACGTCCTCTGGCACGTCACCGAACACCTCTGAGTGTCAGTGGCCTCAGGTGGAATGGGGATAATGTTGGAACCTACCTGAGGATGAAATGCAGACATCACCTGAGATAATACATGTGAAGTACCTAGTTCAGTGTCCGGCCTGTTAGGAGACCTTTAATTAATAGTAGCTGATTTAATTATTTATGTTTCAGATATGTTTATTCATTCATCTTCTCACAAATGTCCAGCTTTTAAAACAGTGAGAGCTGGATCATAAATCTCCCTCCCAGGTGTCCACTAAGCTGTGCCCCAGGCCTTCTGACCTCAGCCTTCCCAGCTGACCTCTGACCCTGCTCTCCTTGCCCACACAGAGCTCAGGGCGACTGTGACCCTGAAGCACCAGTGACCGAGGGCACCCGTTGCTGCCGCCAGGAGATGTACATTGACCTGCAGGGGATGAAGTGGGCCGATAACTGGGTGCTGGAGCCCCCGGGCTTCCTGGCTTATGAATGTGTGGGCACCTGCCAGCAGCCCCCGGAGGCCCTGGCCGTCAAGTGGCCATTTCTGGGGCCGCGACAGTGCATCGCCTCGGAGACTGCCTCGCTGCCCATGATCGTCAGCATCAAGGAGGGAGGCAGGACCAGGCCCCAAGTGGTCAGCCTGCCCAACATGAGGGTGCAGAAGTGCAGCTGTGCCTCGGATGGGGCACTCGTGCCAAGGAGACTCCAGCCATAGGTGCCTGGTGTATCCATTGAATCCTCTAACTGAACATGTGCATAGAAGTGGTCTTAATGTAGGTCTTAACTTTATACTTAGCAAGTTACCCCATCCCCATTTAGTGCTCCTGTATGACCTTTGCCCTGTGTCCTTCCATTTCCTATATTTCCTATCCATCACCCATCCTAAGCACTTACATGAGTAAATAATGCAGCTCAGATGCTGAGCTCTAGTAGGAAATGCTGGCATGCCGATTACAAGATACAGCTGAGCAATGCACAAATTTTCAGCTGGGAGTTTCTGTTCTCTGGCAAATTCTTAACCGAGTCTGGAACAATAATACCCTATGATTAGACAGAACTGAATTGCTCTATTATATGAGGAATTAAAACCTTCAAATCTCTATTTCCCCCAAATACTGACCCATTCTGGACTTTTGTAAACATACCTAGGCCCCTGTTCCCCTGAGAGGGTGCTAAGAGGAAGGATGAAGGGCTTCAGGCTGGGGGCAGTGGACAGGGAATCAGGATGCCTGGTTTCTGGATCTGACAGGGCCACAAGCTAGGATCTCAAACAAACGCAGAAGGCTTTGGGTTGTCATTTCCTCTTAAAAAGGAGGAGCTGGGCTTCAGCTCTAAGACTTCATTGCCTTGGGGATCAGATAGCCCCTACCTACCCCTGCCCACCCTTCTGGAGACTGAGCCTTGCCTGTGCATATTTAGGTCATTTCCCACACTGTCTTAGAGAACTTGTCACCAGAAACCACATGTACTTGAGTGTTTTTTGTTAATTTAGCCAAAGCAATTGAATGTAGATACTCAGAAGAAATAAAAATTGATGTTTCACTCTGTGTCTGTTTGTAATTTCCAGGAGCAATAATGGGGAATGAGAGCAACATAATGATCTGAAGAAAGGACCCCCAACCTCTAAGGGGCACTGAAGACTATAATAGCTAAAGTTAGATGAGGACTTCATTTATTATATTTCTATTTTCTCACACAACTCTCATTCCAAAAATAGTAAACAATCACTCACATATGCCTCCTCTTTAGTTGATGTGCTGCCAAAGCGAGCACTGCGGCCTCTTTTTGTTTTTTTTTTTTTTTGAGACAGAGTCTGGCTCTGTCACCCAGGCTGGAATGCAGTGGCACGATCCAAGTAGCTGGAATTACAGGCATGTGCCACCATGCCCAGCTAATTTTTTTTTTTTTTTTTTGAGACGGAGTCTCACTCTGTTGTCCAGGCTGCAGTGCAGTGGCATAATCTTGGCTCACTGTAACCTCCTCCTCCTGGGTCAAGCAATTCTCCTGCCTCAGGCTCCCAAGTAGCTGGGACTATAGGCGTGTGCCACCATGGCCGGCTAATTTTTTGGGTTTTGTTGTTGTTGTTGTTGTTGTTTTTGAGATGAGTCTCGCACTGTCAGCTGGGCTGGAGTGCAGTGGTGTGATCTCAGCTCGCTGCAACCTCCGCCTCCCAGGTTCAAGCGATTCTCCTGCCTCAGCCTCCCAAGTAGCTGGGATTACAGGCGCCCACCACTATGCCCAGCTAATTTTTTTGTATTTTTAGTAGAGACGGGGTTTCACCATGTTGGCCAGGCTGGTCTCGAACTCCTGACCTTGTTATTTGCCTGCCTTGGCTTCCCAAAGTGCTGGGATTACAGGCATGAGCCACTGCGCCCAGCCCTTGGCATTTTTTTTAGTAGAGACAGGGTTTCACCATGTTGGCCAGGCAGGTTTCAAACTCCTGACTTCAGGTAATCCGCCCACCTTGGCCTCCCAAAGTGCTGGGATTACAGGCATAAGCCACCATGCCCAGCCTAATTTTTGCATTTTTTAGTACAGACAGGGTTTTGCTATGTTGGCCAGGCTGGTCTCGAACTCCTGACCGCAAGTGATCTGCCCGCCTCAGTTTCCCAAAGTGCTGGGATTACAGGCTGAGCCACCGTGCCCGGCCTGCCTCCTCTTTAGAAAGCACCATAACTCCAACAATAGTGGTGATGGGCAATGGGGGTTGACAATAGTGTGGTAAGCGAGCTAACATTTCTTGAGTATTCACTATGAAACAGGGAACTGGGCTAGGCATTGTCACATGTCAATTCTTGCAGCTATCCCATGAGGTGAGTATTATTCATCCTGTTTTTTAGATGAAGAAACAGCCTGAGGTAACGTGAGTGTGTTGAATCTCTATCCCACAGAATGGGTTATAAACTCCTTCCCATGCCAGTCCCCGATAAGCTGCTCTGCTGATGACACAAGCATTAGGTTAAAATGTCATCTGGGAGCTGTCTTATGCAATTCCCCGCCATTTAGCTTTCCCATTCAGCTGGGTTTCCTTATGCTTGTCTATGGAGAAAGTTATACAGTCATGTACCGTAAAATGATGGTTCGGTCAATGACAGACCATATACACAATGGTGGTCCCATAAGATTACAATGGAGCTGAAAAATCCCTATGGTCTAGTGACATCATAGTCATTATGATGTTCTAGCACAACTCATTACTCATGTGTTTCTGGTGATGCTGATATAAACACACTTACTGTGCTGTCAGTTGTATAAAAACACAGCACATGCTAGGCCGGGCATGGTGGCTTACGCCTGTAATCCTAACACTTTGGGAGGCTGAGGAAGGTGGATCCAGGAGTTCGAGACCAGCCTGACCAATATGGTCAAACCCCATCTCTACTAAAAAAACAAAAATTAGTCAGGCGTGGTGGTGGGTGCCTGTAGTCCCAGCTACTCAGGAGGATGAGACAGGAGAAGAATCATTTGAACCCAGGAGGCAGAGGTTGCAGTGAGCTGATATTACACCACTGCACTCCAGCCTGGGTGACAGAGCGAGACTCCATCTCAAAAAATAAAATAAAGTGGCCGGGCGCGGTGGCTCAAGCCTGTAATCCCAGCACTTTGGGAGGCCGAGACGGGCGGATCACGAGGTCAGGAGATCGAGACCATCCTGGCGAACACGGTGAAACCCCGTCTCTACTAAAAAATACAAAAAAACTAGCCGGGCGAGGTGGCGGGCGCCTGTAGTCCCAGCTACTCCGGAGGCTGAGGCAGGAGAATGGCGGGAACCCGGGAGGCGGAGCTTGCAGTGAGCTGAGATCCGGCCACAGCACTCCAGCCTGGGTGACAGAGCAAGACTCCGTCTCAAAAAAAATAAAAAATAAAAAATAAAATAAAATAAAATAAAGTAAAATAAAATAAAGCACAGCACATGCAATTATACATAGTATATAATACTTGATAAGTGACTGTTACTGTTATGTATTTACTATACTTTCTATTATTTTAGAGTACTCTTTCTACTTATTTAAAAAAAAAAAGTTAACCGTAAAACAGGCTCAGGCGGGTCCTTCAGGAGGAATCCAGAAGAAGGCATTTTTATCGTAGGGGATGACAGCTCCATGTGTGTTAATACCCCCGAAGACCTTACATTGGGACAAAATGTGCAGGCGGAAGACAGTGATATTGATGATCCTGACCCCATGTAGGCCTAGGCTACTGTGTGTTTGTGTTTTTATTTTTTAACAAAAAAGCTTAAAAATTAGAAAAAAAATTAAATTTTTTAATAGAAAAAGCTTATAGAATAAGGATAAAAGGATAAAAGCTTATAGAATAAGGAAAAAAAAGGATAAAAATTAGGATAAAAAGAGCGCGGTGGCTCACGCCTGTAACCCTAGCACTTTGGGAGGCCACGGCGGCAGATTGGCTGAACTCAGGAGTTTAAGGCCAGCCAGGGCAAAATGGTGAAACCCTACCTCTACTAAAATACAAAAATTACCTGGGCATGGTGGCGCATGCCTGTAGTCCCAGCTACTCAGGAGGCTGAGAAAGGAGAATCTCTTGGACCCAAGAGACAGAAGTTGCAGTGAGCCGAGATCACACCACTGGACTCCAGCCTAGGTGACAGAGAGGGACTCTGTTCCCCTCCAAAAAAATAAAAGAATAAGGATAAAAAGAAAAATATTTGTATACATCTGTACAATATGTTTGTGTGTGTGTGTTTTTTTTTTTTTTTTGAGACGGAGTCTCGCTCTGCCACCCAGGCTGGAGTACAGTGGCCTGATCTCAGCTCACTGCAAGCTTCCGCCTCCTGGGTTTACGCCATTCTCCTGCCTCAGCCTCCCGAGTAGCAGCTGGGACTACAGGCGCCCGCCACCTCGCCCGGCTAGTTTTTTGTGTTTTCAGTAGAGACGGGGTTTCACCGTGTTAGCCAGGATAGTCTCGATCTCCTGACCTCATGATCCGCCCGTCTCGGCCTCCCAAAGTGCCGGGATTACAGGCTTGAGCCACCGCGCCCTGCCTTGTGTTTTAATTGTTATTACAAAAGAGTCGACTAGGCGTGGTGGCTCACACCTGTAATCCCAGCACTTTGGGAGGCTGAGGTGGGCGGATCACCTGAGGTCGGGAGTTCAAGACCAGCCTGACGAATATGGTGAAATCCCTTCTCTACTAAAAATACAAAATTAGCCGAGCATGGTGGTGCATGCCTGTAATCCCAGCTACTCGGGAGGCTGAGGCAGGAGAATTGCTTGAACCCGGGAGGCGGAGTTTGCAGTGAGCTGAGATCGTGCCATTGCACTCCAGCCTGGTGACAGAGTGAGACTCCGTCTCAAAAAAAAAAAAAAAAAAAAAAAGAGTCAAAAAGTTTCTTTTTAATTTAGCATTTATAAAAAAGTTACAGTAAGCTAAGGTCAATTATTAAAGAAAGAAAAATTTAGTTTTACAAATTTAGTGTAGGCTAAGTATACAGTGTTGATAAAGTCTACAGTAGTGTACAGTAATGTCCTAGGCCTTCATATTCACTCATTACTCACTCACTGACTCACCCGAAGCAACCTCCAGTCCTCCAAGCTCCATTCATGGCAAGTGCCCTATAGATGTTGTGCCATTTTAAAATATTTTACACTATGTTTCTACTGTACCTTCTCTATGTTTAGGTATGTTTAGATACACAAATACTTACCATTGTGTTACGATTGCCTACAGTATTCAGTACAGTAATATGCTGTACAGGTTTGTAGCCTAGGAGCAATAGGCTACACCACACAGTCTAGGTGTGTAGTAAACTCCACCATGTAGGTTTATGTGAGTGCACTCCACCATGTTTCCACAGCAACGAAATCGCCTAACAGTGCATTTCTTAGAACATATCCCCATTGTTAAGTGAGGCATGCCTGTACTTCAGGATAAAGGACTATTTCTAACCTACAAGCTAATTAATAGTAACTAAATAATACGAGAAAAATAGGCTGGGCATGGTGGTGGCTCATGTCTATAATTCCAGCAGTTTGGGAGTCCGAGGTGGGTGGATGGCTCTAGGCCAGGAGTCCAAGACCAGTCTGGCTAACATGGTGAAACCCAGTCTCTATTAAAAATACAAAAATTGGGCCGGGCGCGGTGGCTCAAGCCTGTAATCCCAGCACTTTGGGAGGCTGAGACGGGCGGATCAGGAGGTCAGCAGATCGAGACCATCCTGGCTAACACGGTGAAACCCCGTCTCTACTAAAAAATACAAAAAAACTAGCCGGGCGAGGTGGCGGGCGCCTGTAGTCCCGGCTACTGGGGAGGCTGAGGCAGGAGAATGGCGGGAACCCGGGAGGCGGAGCTTGCAGTGAGCTGAGATCCGGCCACAGCACTCCAGCCTGGGCGACACAGCGAGACTCCGTCTCAAAAAAAACAAAAAACAAAAAAACAAAAAAACAAAAATTAGCTGGGCGTGGTGGCACACACCTGTGATCCTACTCAGGAGGCTGAGGTAGGGAATCACTTGAATCTGGGAGGTGGAGGTGGCAGTAAGCCAAGATTGCACCACTGCACTCCAGCCTAGGTGACAGAGCAAGACTCTTGTCTCACAAAAAAAAAAAAAAAAAATTAAAATTAAATAATAACAAAGAAAAATAGAGCTAAAAAATGTCTAAAGACAGCCAAGATTTGAGATTTGGCAAGAATATTGTTGAAGGTAGTGGGAGAGGATTTGGCTCTGACTTATAAATGGCCAGATCACTTCCATAAGACATCAGAATGAAGCCTTTCCATTTGGGGTACTGTAAATACCAGGGCATATGGTTGCTTTGTGTACTAGAAGGATATCAACACCCACCTGAAGAACTCTACCAGCTACACAGTGATATATCTGTGGCTCTAAAAGATCCGTGGATTTCCAGGCAGTCATATGCAATCAGTGGCAAAGATGGGCCTGCTCACACCAGGCTGAGTGTGAGCTAAAATTAAAAAAAAAATGCAGGAGATTGACTTCATTTCAAAATGTAAGGTGTACTCATTAGGGCAGGA
Source organism: Theropithecus gelada (assembly GCF_003255815.1). Classification (NCBI taxonomy): domain Eukaryota; kingdom Metazoa; phylum Chordata; class Mammalia; order Primates; family Cercopithecidae; genus Theropithecus; species Theropithecus gelada. Next base: position 139,691,557 of record NC_037668.1, read on the forward strand.
AGACAGTGTGGTAGACAGAACGCTCTCCCCAAAGACACCCAGGCCCTAATCCTTGCAACCTGTGACTATGTTATGTTACACAGCAAAAAAGACTCTGCAGATGTAATTAAGGTTACAAACCTTAAAATAGGGAGATTATCTTGGATTACCCGAGTGTGCCCAATCTAATCACATGAGCCTTTCAAGGCAGAGAACTTTCTCTGGCTGGAGGCAGGAAAGATGAGGTAGGGGGACGTCAAAGAGATCTGAAGCAGGAGAAGGACTTGCCCTGCCATAGCTGGTTTGAAGATGAGGGAGGCCATGAGCTAGGGAAAGTGAGTGGCCTCTAAAAGGTGGACTGACTCCCAGCTGATAGCCAGCAAGGAAAGGGGACCTCAGTTCTGCACCCACATGGAAGTGAATTCTGCCAACACTTGAATGAGTCTGAAGGTGGATCCTCCCCCAGAGCCTCCAGATAAGAGCCCAGATCATCAGGTGACGTGGGGATTTGTCTTTGTGAGACCTGGAGCAGAGAAACCAGCTGAGGCTACTCAGACTGTTCTCCCAGGCTCAAGTGATCCTCCCCTCTCACCCTCCCCAAGTAGCTGGGACTACAGACTCACACCACCATACTGGCTAATTTTTAAAATTTTTGTAAAGACAGGGGTCTCCCTATGTTGCCCAGGATAGCCTCAAACTCCTGGGCTCAAGTGGTCCTCCCACCTTGGCCTCCCAAAGTGCTGGGATTGTAGGCGTGAAGCCACTGTACCTGGCTCCTAGACAGACTTCAAATCTACAAAATGTGAGATAAAGTTTTTTCATTTTAAGGAGCTAAATTTGTGATGAATTAATACAGCAGCAATAGAAAATTAATATAGATAATGGGATAAGTAAGCCAAACATCTAATGGGATAAGTAAGCCAAATCCCATTAGAAGTGGGATGTAATTACAATTTTTTTCACTTAAAAGGTGAAATAAAAGGCCAGGTGCAGTGGCTCAAGCCTGTAATGCCAGCACTTTGGGAGGCCAAGGCAGGCAGATTGCTTGAGCCTGGGAGTTCAAAACCAACTCGTACAACATAGTGAGACCATCCCCATCGTCCATACTTTAAAAGATACAAAAAATTAGCCAGGAGTAGTAGTTGTAGTCCCAGCTACTTGGCAGGCTGAGGCGGGAGGAGTGTTTGAGCCTGGGAGGTTGAGGCTGCAGCGAGCTGTGATGGTGCCACTACACTTTAGCCTGGGTGACAGAGCAAGAACTTGTCTCAAAAAAGAAAGAAAGAAAGAACATTAAAGATAATTTTTAACGTATTGAAAACCATAATCCCACCATCCTAAAACAAAATGGTTTTTGCATATCACATGTTTCCATGCAGCATGAGTAAATACTTATTTTTAAAGATCAAGGTTTTGGCCGGGCACCATAGTTCACGCCTATAATCCCAGCACTTTGGGAGGCTGAGGCAGGTGGATCACGAGGTCAGGAGATCGAGACCATCCTGGCCAACATGGTGAAACCCCATCTCTACTAGAAAAAAAAAAATACAAAAATACAAAAAATTAGCTGGGTGTGGTGGCGGGTGCCTGTAGTCCCAGCTACTTGGGAGGTTGAGGCAGGACAATGGTGTGAACCTGGGAGGCAGAGCTTGCAGTGAGCCACGATCACGCCACTGCCCTCCAGCCTGGGCGACAGGGCGAAACTCATCTCAAAAAAAAAAAAAAATTAAGGTTTTGGCCAGGCATGGTAGCTCACCTTGTAATCCCAGCACTTTGGGAGGCCAAGACAGGTGGATCACCTGAGGTCAGGAATTCGAGACCAGCCTGGCCAACATGGTGAAACCCCGTTTCTACTAAAAATACAAAAATTAACTGGGTGTGGCGGTGCATACCTGTAGTCCCAGCTCTTCAGGAGGCTGGGGCAGGAGAATTACTTGAACCTGGGAGGTGGAGGTTGCAGTGTGCCGAGACTGCACCACTGTACTCCAGCCTGGGTGACAAAGCTAGACTCTGTCTCAAAAAAAAAAAGGGGGGGGTTCTTTCTTTTCTTTTTCTTTTCTTTTTTTTTTTTTTTGAGACAGGGTCTCACCCTGTTGATCAGGCTAGAGTGCAGTGGCAGGATCTTAGCTCACTGTAACCTCCACCTCCCAGGTTCAACTGATCCTCCACCTCAGCTTCCTGAGTAGCTGGGACTACAGGCACGTACCACCACACCTGGCTAATTTTTTATTTTTATTATTTATTTATTTATGTGTTTGTTTTGGTAGAGACAGGGTTTTGCCATGTTGCCCAGGATGGTCTCGAACTCCTGAGCTCAAGCGATCCGCCTGCCTCAGCCTTCCAAAGTGTTGGAATTACAGGCATGAGCCACTGCGCCCGGCCAAAATCAAGTTTTAATGTGCCTACTGCATAGGAGAAAGAAGCGAAGAGAGTTACACTCCAAAAGGGTCACATTGGTTCTAAATCTGTGTGGTAGGATTGAAAACAACGTTTTTCCATTTGTTCTCTCTCTCTCTTTTCTTTTTCTTTTTTTTTTTGCAGAGTGTCACTCTGTCGCCCAGGCTGAAGTGCAGTGGCACAATTTCGGCTCACTGTAACCTCTGCTTCCTGGGTTCAAGCGATTCTTGTGCATCAGCCACCAGAATAACTGGCAGTACAAGCATAGGCCATGATGCCCGGCTAATTTTTGTATTTTTAGTAGAGACACGGTTTTGCCACGTTGGCTAGGCTTGTTTGGAACTCCTGTTTTCAAATGATCACCTGTCTTGTTCTCCCAAAGTGCTGGGATTACAGGCATGAGCCACTGTACCCGGCCTTCCATTTGATCTCATTTCTATTTTTTCTAAAATAAACACATATCATTTATGCAATAACAAAAAGAATGCAAAAATGCACTCAAAAATGTGCCTCTTTGGAGAGGCTCCTAGGACACGGAGGATTGAGGGCCAAGGCACTCGCCATCTGTTTATCTGGGAGCAGCACAGGCTTTTCTCTCATTTCCCAGGTCATCTCAGTTTTCAGGAGAGACTGGCCTGCTGTTTAGAGATAGGAGAGACTGGCCTGCTGTTTAGAGGAAGGCCCTGAGGCCCTGATAGTGAAGAAGCAGAAGAAGTAGACAGAAGTGAAGCAGCATCCATTTTGTCTGAGACAGCTGGAGGGGGCCATCAGGCAGGACAGAGGGGAGTGAAGAGGGAGGAAGGGCACGAACAGCTGAACATGACTGGTGGATGAGAGGATGGGAGTAGAGGGGTGAAGGTGGGCAGTCCTGGCAGCCTTGTGGATATGTCTGTTCAGAGACAGCAAAAGAGTAGTGGGTGCCCAAGGAGACAAGTGCCAGCAGAGACTGAGTATGTCCCATGGCAGGATGGCAGTGCAAGGCTAGGGGTGTCCTTTAGGGTGGCTGGGTGGGAATGAAGGGCTTCCCCTCTCCTCTCCTCAACTTCGGTTCAGAGGAACTCCACAGGTATCAGATGTGATTGCCTTGGAAACCAAGGCAGAGGCCACAGCACCAAGGAAATGGGTCTTTAGAGTCAGCAAGGTCATTAAAAGAGAATAAAATGGGCTTACCTACATATAAAATAGGTAACAGACTGGCTGCAGTGGCTCATGCCTGTAATCCTAACACTGGGAGGCCGAGGAGGGAGGATTACTTGAGGTCAAGAGTTCAAGATCAACCTAGACTGACATAGTGAGACCTCATTTCTATTATATTTTATATATATATATATATATATATTTGTTTTTTTCTGTTTTCTTACTTTGTTTTTATTTTTTGTCATTGTTTTCTCTTTTGTTCTTTTTTATTTCCATTTTGTATTTTTTTAAAAATAAAATATAATAGATAAACTTTGTACATATAAACTTTAAACTCTGGAGATGAAAAAATAATAGATCAAAACTACCACAGGAAAGAACAATTTGTGCTCAGTGACTCACTTGCTGCCCTAAGTCCAAACTGAGGGGAGCAAGTGCCTTTGCTACTCTGTCTCTTATGTGGCCAGTCCTGGCTGGGGATCAAGCCAACACTGGGGGTCACCAACATGGCCTCTTTTTTTTTTTTTAGACAAGAGTCTCACACTGTCACTCAGGTTGGAGTGCAATGGCATGACCTTGGCTCACTGCAATCTCCACCTCCCGGGTTCAAACAATTCTCCTGCCTCAGCCTCCTGAGTAGCTGAGATGACAGGTGCCCGCCACCATGCCCGGCTGTATTTTTAGTAGAGATAGGGTTTCACCATGTTGGCCAGGCTGGTCTCAAACTCCTGACCTCAGGTGATCCATTCGCCTCAGCCTCCCAAAGTGCTGGGATTACAGGCATAAGCCACTGCACCTGGCCATCCTTTCTTAGGCTTTTGCAGTTCTCCTATTTCACCCTGGCTCCTGGAAGTGGAAGCGAGAGATATCAAGGCAAGGCAACCAGGGATGGGTTTTTGTGAGGGGTCGGAAAGGAGTGAGACACAAGTGTCCCTCACACCCCACTCCAAAGCACGCATTCGGCTTCTGCACAACCTCCTCGATTGGAGGTCAGATCCAGAGCTCCCCACAGCCAGGAAAAGCAAAGGGCCCTGCAGTGCCCTGGTGGACTATGGGGAGGGTGAGTATCCTGCAGAGGAGCAGGCAGCATTAGGAAGCTGTGAAGGAGGGTAGACCCCGAACTTCCTCACTACCTGACAAAGACTCCTCTGCAACAAAAGGGAGGCCAAATGCAGGCAAACAGAAATGAGACAAGGAGAAGAGAAGTGCTGGCACACTGGTTCTAGTTCCATTCCTGAGGTCCTGCACTCTGTAGGTGCCCTTCTGGTCTGTGAGCGCCCCTGTACAGAAGTCCCCCTTTTCCTTCAGCCAGTTTGAACTGCTGGGTTTCTGGTTTCAGAGCTTTATGCTGGTAACCATTAGGCTATGTCACAACATGGCAGCTATGAGAGCTCTTTTTTTTTTTTTTTTTGAGACGGAGTCTTGCTCTGTCACCCAGGCTGGAGTGCAGTGGCCGGATCTCAGCTCACTGCAAGCTCCTCCTCTCGGGTTCACGCCATTCTCCTGCCTCAGCCTCCCGAGTAGCTGGGAGTACAGGCACCCGCCACTTCGCCCGGCTAGTTTTTTGTATTTTTTAGTGGAGACGGGGTTTCACCGTGTTAGCCAGGATGGTCTCGATCTCCTGACCTCATGATCCGCCCGTCTCGGCCTCCCAAAGTGCTGGGATTACAGGCTTGAGCCACCGCGCCCGGCCTATGAGAGCTCTTAAAGCCCCCAACCACTGGACCTTACAAATCTCACTTCTGGGAGTCACATTAAGAAAATAATGAGTCAGGCAAAGATTTTATCACAATAGTATGAACAAAACTTTAAAAAATTGAAGGCCGGGAGCGGTGGCTCATGTCTGTAATCCCAGCACTCTGGGAGGCCGAGGTGGGTGGATCACGAGGTCAGGAGTTCGAGACCAGCCTGGCCAACATGGTGAAACCCCATCTCTACTAAAAATACAAACTTTGGCCGGGTGTGGTGGCGCATGCCTGTAATCCCAGGTACTCGGGAGGCTGAGACAGGAGAATCCCTTGAATCCAGGAGGTGGAAGTTGCAGTGAGCTGAGATGGTGCCACTTCACTCCAGCCTGGGTAACAGAGACTCCGCCTCAAAAACAAATAAATAGGCCGGGCACAGTGGCTCACACCTGTAATCCCAGCACTTTGGGAGGCCGAGGCAGGCGGATCACCTCAGGTCGGGAGTTCAAGATCAGCCTGACCAACATGGAGAAACCCTGTCTCTACTAAAAATACAAAAAATTAGCCGGGCATGGTGTCGCATGCCTGTAATCCCAGCTACTCGGGAGGCTGAGGCAGGAGAATCGCTTGAACCCGGGAGGTGGAGGTTGCGGAGAGCTGAGATCGTGCCATTGCATTCCAGCCTGGGCAACAAGAGCGAAATTCCGTCTCAATAAATAAATAAAACAGAAATAGAGCATTATTTTCCTTAATAGTTAATATTATATTTGGTCCTCACTTTAAAAGGTGCACAAACTGAGGGCCTGGGGACTTGCTCAGGGAAGCTCACAGAAAGCAGCCCCTCGCCTGGAAGTGGGGGTGTGCATTACACGAAAAGGACTAGAAAAGCTAGTAAAGACCATGGGATCTAAGGGTCCCCAGCTCTTCTGAGTCCTCTAGGAACGCCACCTTCTTTCTCTCTATGTCATTTTTCCCTGCGGCCTCTTATATTTACTACTGATGGAAAAGGAAACATCACATTGGTGTAGCTTTTTAAAGCAAGAGACAGGTCGGGCGCGGTGGCTCATGCCTATAATCCCAGCACTTTGGGAGGCCGAGGCGGGCGGATAACCTGATGTCAGGAGTTGAAGAGCAGCCTGACCAACACGGTGAAGCCCAGTCTCTACTAAAAATACAAAAATGATCCGGTCGTGGTGGCGGGCGCCTGTAATCTCAGCTACTCGGGAGGCTGAGGCAGAAGAATCGCTTGAACCCGGGAGACGGAGGTTGCAGTGAGCCGAGACAGCGCCACTGCACTCCAGCCTGGGTAACAAGAGTGAAACTCCGTCTCAAGAACAACAAAAAAAAAGGCAAGTGACAGCAAGGGGCTGAGGGCGCGGGCTCGCGAAAGGGTCGAAGACTCGAACTTGTCCTTCTTGTCTCTAGTTTGGACAAATTCGCGGGAACCACTCAAGTTCAAGTGAATAAGCGGTGGCTGACCACTCTGGTGCCGCCTCTCCGCCACCCTGTCTGAACCTACGCCAGGAGGGCCTCGTTCATCCCCGCAAATCGGCAACCTGGAGAACTACTCTGGGCCATGAGAGGCATCTGATGGCCAGCGCCAGCAATAATATTAGCCAGGCCTGGGTCGGGCCTCAGCCCTGAGCCTGAGGTGGCTTAGGAACAACGACCTCAGCCTTGAGGTGTGGGGGGAGGGGGGTCTGGCGTCCCTTGGCCTGCGGGCGCCGGAAGCTCACGCCTAGCTGCCACAGGAGCTTCCGGGACTAGAGCCCGGAGTTCCGCCCTCCAGTTGCGAGCGGAAGAGGCGGATACGCGGCCCGTGCGCGGCCGCGGATTGGCCCGCCCCGAGATCCTGGTTGCGGATTAGTAGTCCGGCGGGGCGGGGCCCCATGGCCTAAGGGGCCCGGGAGATACCTGCTGGAGGAGTCCAGTGTTGCACCATCCCAGAAACTGCTGTTAGCTCGCCCTCGCTCGGCGCGCCGCCCGTTGGCCCCTGCGCTGCCCGCCCTTCCCCTAGCGTTATTTCCGGGCCCGCGCTGAGGGGGTTCCTGCGGCTGCCAGGAGGTGTGAGCCGCGGACCATGAGCGTGGGCATCATCGGAGCCGGCCAGCTGGCCTATGCTCTGGCGCGGGGCTTCACGGCCGCAGGCAAGCTCGTGGAAGCGGGAGGCGGCTTCGCGGGCGGTCCCGAGGCCCGAGTGGGGCTCCGCCCCACCGGCATGAGAGAATGAAAGGGGTGTTTGCGTCCGGTGGGGTAGATGAGACTCTGGTTGAGCAGCAAGTGCGTCTTCTGTCCTCGTAGAGGGTTGATGGGGAGAGGCAGACTGGCACTGTTAGGGCGGCTCTGGGTTTTAGAGCCAGGGAAAGCGTGATAACGGGCTGGACCGCGACCCCTAATTAAAAAGCTCTGTCTTCTGCAGGTATCGTGTCGGCTCACAAGATAATAGCCAGCTCTCCGGAAATGAACCTGCCCACGGTGTCGGCCCTCAGGGTAGGTGGAGCGGGGCGGAGTGGGAAGCGGGTGGAGGCCCTGGAAAAGGATGACCTGAGATGAAGTGAGTCCGTCCGTCCCTGCGCCCAAGTGCTGGTCTTTGGCCGGCGGTGACCTTCACTCCAGGAACATCACAAGCTTTCCACCTTCTCTTGGGCAGCTCAGTGTGGTGGGAACACCAAGGCAGACATACTGGGGGTCAGATCCAGACACTGGAGTGGTAGAGGATCAACTGAGGTAATTATATGATGAAAGTACCTGGCACATAGTAGGTACCCAATAAACACTCATTTAAAAAGAATTTTTTTCAGACAGGGTCTTACTCTGTCGCCCAGGCTGGAGTGCAGTGGCGCGATCTCAGTTCACTGCAACCTCCGCCTCCCGAGCTGCAACCTCTGCCTCCCGAGTTCAAGCGATCCTCCCACCTCAGCCTCCCAAGTAGCTGGGATTACAGACACCTACCACGCTCGGCTAATTTTTGTATTTTTAGTAGAGAATACTGTTGGCCAGGCTGGTCTCAAACTCCTGGCCTCAAATTATCTGCCCGCCTCGGCCTCCCAAAGTGCTGGGATTACAGGGGTGAGCACACTCAGCCATTTTTCTTAATAGACTAGTTGTATGACCTTAAAGTACTCAGCTACTTTGAGGCTATTTCCTCATTTTACAACAGTGGCCACTTTGCTGTTATTCTGAGTTGTGAATGAGCATATTGGGAAGAATCTGGTGAGTTAGTTGTTCTGCTCTCCAAAAACATATTCCAAGTCTTCACCCAAAACCTGTGCTCTGTGGGAGAGGATGGTTGATGAGGCAGGTGACAGGCAGTGTCTGTGCCTAGGGTGGGCTGATGTCCCTAGCACTGGAGGGTCCTGCTTCTCAGTTTGGAGTCATAGAGGAATGGATGACTTCCAGCCTAGCCCTGGACCGCGTGGAGACTGTGTGGTCCCCACGAACAAGCGGCCAGAGTTAGGATGGGGCCTGACTCAGCTGTTCTTCTGATGACCAGGTATTAGCATTTCCCTTTGCCCTGCCACTTTTCATCATAGGGCCTTCTTACCTAGCAGAGGAGTGCCTTAGATGCCAGAAGATTGGCAGGGAAGAAGGGCAGCCACTTCGTGGTTACCATGGAGAAGCTTGTCATCCTCCAAGCCTATGCTTACTTGTCCAGTAGCAACAATAGGAAACTATATCATGTGGGATAGGGGCAGAACCCTGAGGGCATACAGCTAAGAATTCCAGACTGCATCTGGCAGAATGGGTTTGGCAGGGGTTCAGCTGCTCCCTGGGAGGCCTTGGCATAGCCAGGCTGCTCCAGCACTGTGAGCTGGGAGTTTCCTCTTGCAGAAGATGGGTGTGAACCTGACACGCAGCAACAAGGAGACAGTGAAGCACAGCGACGTCCTGTTTCTGGCCGTGAAGCCACATATCATCCCCTTCATTCTGGATGAGATTGGGGCCGATGTACAAGCCAGACACATCGTGGTCTCCTGTGCGGCTGGTGTCACCATCAGCTCTGTGGAGAAGGTGCCCATCTCAGCCCTGATGCCCCTTGTGTGAGGGGAGGGTTGACCCAGGAATGGCAGCTAATGGGTGGGTGCTGATGGGAGCTGTGCACTGGCCACTCACTCGACTCTCTCCCTCACCCTAGAAGCTGATGGCGTTCCAGCCAGCCCCCAAAGTGATTCGCTGCATGACCAACACACCTGTGGTAGTGCGGGAAGGTGCTACAGTGTACGCCATGGGCACCCATGCTTTGGTGGAGGATGGGCAGCTCCTGGAGCAGCTCATGAGCAGCGTGGGCTTCTGCACTGAGGTGGAAGAGGACCTCATCGATGCCGTCACGGGGCTCAGTGGCAGCGGGCCTGCCTATGTGAGGCCCTCATTTGCTCGCTCAGCCTTCCAGGAACCCAGGCAGCAAGTTGGGCTGGCAGGCAGGCTTGGACTGGGGGTGGCGCCCACCTCTTGGGCACAGCCAGCTGGTACAGGATGCTGACCCTTGGAGCTAGTTCCAGTCATCAGAAAGCAGACCTTAGGTAAGGTCCTTCAGTGCCTTTGGCCTGGGTCTTAGTGAGTGTCTCCACAGGCATTCATGGCTCTGGATGCATTGGCTGATGGTGGGGTGAAGATGGGTTTGCCACGGCGCCTGGCAGTCCGACTCGGGGCCCAGGCCTTGCTGGTCAGTATCTTTCCCCTGCATGTTCAGGACCAGGGTGTGGAATGGGGGTTCTTGTGCATCACTGAGCTGGGGTGGGAGTTGGTTGGGAAGCTGGGGTAGCAGTTGGGCAGGAGCAGTGGGTGTGGGGAAGCCTGTTCCAAAGTACACTAGCAGCTTTCTCCTAATGTGCCCTTCCCCATAGGGAGCTGCCAAGATGCTGCTGGACTCAGAGCAGCATCCATGCCAGCTCAAGGACAATGTCTGCTCCCCTGGGGGAGCCACCATCCACGCCCTGCACTTTCTGGAGAGCGGGGGCTTCCGCTCTCTGCTCATCAATGCAGTTGAGGCCTCCTGTATCCGAACACGGTGAGTCCATCCCGCTGACCTCTGTCCCAGGCCCTTCACTCCTAGTTGGTCCCTGGGCTGGGTTGAGCACCATTGGCAGAACCTGCTGTCTTGGGTCCCATTTAGCAGTGCTGGAGTCTGTGCTCTGTTAATAACCACAACTTAGTAGATTTTGTTTACCTAAGAGTTTGCAAGCCTTACTTCACTACATTCTCACTGCATTTCAGATAGCTAGGATTAACTTTGACTTATAGATGGGAAGTTGAGGCTCAGAGACAATTTTCCCAAGGTCAAACAGCTAAAAAGTGATGGAGACAGGATTCTAATTTGAGTCTATGACTCCAAACCCTGTCACTGTCCCCATATGATCACAGATACCACTTGGGGCTTTATGTCTAGCTCAGATCAAACAAGATAAATAAGACAAACCCATACTTAGTTAACTAGTACTTCTTAGAAGTACTAGTTGGGAAGTGTTTGTCTTGGGGCTCTAATTTTTGGTGGTGTCAGATCAACAAGCTTGAGGGTTGTGTGGATAGTGGAGACTCAAAGCTCTGGCCCCAGGGCTTATTGCCTTCCTTCGGTCCTTCTGGGGTTTTGTCTACAGAGAGCTACAGTCCATGGCCGACCAAGAAAAGATCTCCCCAGCTGCCCTTAAGAAGACGCTCCTAGACAGAGTGAAGCTGGAATCCCCCACAGTCTCCACACTGACCCCCTCCAGCCCAGGGAAGCTCCTTACAAGAAGCCTGGCCCTGGGTGGCAAGAAGGACTAAGGCAGCGTCTACCCCCTCTGTGATTTAGAGCCCTCAGTTGAGAGCCCCTGCCCCACCCCCTCCATTGCTCCTCCTCACCTTTGCAAGGAGAAAGCAGGCTCAGGTAGTTTTCAGGGCTTTGTGATAAAACCTCCTTAAATCTGTTCAGACCAAGCAGTGTGAGCTTCCTCTCCTGTCCCATGTTGGAAGATGCTCTGAAGGGGTGGTAGATGCTGGAAGCCAGACACAACCCTGCATACCCCACTCAATTGGCGGAAGCTGGGGCTGGGACTGGAGTCAGCCCAGCTGGGAGGAAGGGCTGGGGAGGATCTGCAGCTGAAGCCCAAGGCAGGGTTGGTTTGATGCCAAGGCAAAGTGGTGAGAGAGAAAATAGGAAAGGGGCTTTTCTCTGAATTGGTAAATGGGAAAGAAGTGAACAACTTAAGATTGTCACCATCACAAGTGTACAGGATTAGACTGTGTTTATATTTAACTCTTGCTTCATAGGTGTACCATTTAATGCTAAGTTTAACTGCTTTAATAAAGTTTAATAAAGTTTATTTTTAAATATCTTGCTTTTGTTAGGCTTAATCTTAAATAATCATCCTGGAGAACTCGACGCCCTTGTGAGGTCCTCGCCGCTTCTCTACAAGAGCACTGTCCAAGGGCTAGAAGTAGGGATGAGAGGAATAAGGGGCCAGGCCCTTAGTCTGCATCAAGGTGTTGTTCTAGAATGAGCCAAAGCTAATGACAGGGAAGAGCCAAGTGGGCTGCATGAGTTGTGGGTCAGCAGCCCAGAATCAAGGAGAAAGCCATCTGCTTCACTGTGGGGCAGGCACTGCTGAGCATTTGATCCTCACAGCTGCCCTCTGAAGGAAGAACTGTTCTTTTCTCACCTTATAGAAGATGTTGAGGCTGGCTGGGCGTGGTGGCTCATGCCCGTAATCCCAATACTTTGGGAGGCCAAGGCGGGTGTATCACGAGGTCAGATCGAGAACATCCTGGCTAACACAGTGAAGCCCCGTCTGTACTAAAAATACCAAAAAAAAAAAAATTAGCCGGGCGTGGTGGTGGGTGGCTGTAGTCACAGCTACTTGGGAGGCTGAGGCAGAAGAATGGCTTGAACCCGGGAGGCGGGGCTTGCAGTGAGCTGAGATCACACCACTGCACTCCAGCACGGGTGACAGAGCGAGAGTCCATCTCAAAAAAAAAAAAAAAGATGATGTCGAGGCCTAGAGGGATGAGCAACTTACCCCTAGTTGTACTACTGGTCAGTGGTGGGACTGTCTGTGTTCTTAGCTATCAATTCTGCAGCCTCCCAGAAGTAGCTGGGCATGCCATTCACACAGCCAGACATCCAGTGTTTCTCTAGGCAGGCCAGCGTGTGCCTGGTACTTGTTCCCGGGAGCTCCCTGCCTGTGCAGCAGGGCTGTTTGAAAAGGCGTGGGAGGCCGGGCACAGTGGCTCATGTGTGTAATCCCAGCACTTTGGGAGACCAAGGTGGGCATATCATGAGGTCAAGAGATTGAGACCATCCTGGCCCACATGGTGAAATCCCGTCTCTACTACAAATACAAAAATTAGCCAGGCATAGTGGTGTGTACCTGTAATCTCAGCTACTCGGGAGGCCGAGGCAGGAGAATTGCTTAAACCTGGGAGGTAGAGGTTGCAGTGAGCCAAGATTGTGCCACCGTACTGTACTCTATCCTGGTAAAAGAGCAAGACTCAATCTCAAAAAAAAAAAAAGAAAAGGCATGGGCATTGGCATCAGCATCAGCTCTGGGTTCAAATCTTAGATTCCCCTGCTTTCTACTCCGCAGCCCTGGAGAAGTTACCGAATTTCTCTGATCTCAGGGTTTCATCCCTTATAAATATGGAGCCCATGCTTCATCAAAAGGTTGTGGTGGGTGTTAAATGAGACCGTGTGGCAGTGCTCAACAGAACATCTGGAACACCATGGCCCCTTTGTGTAAATGGTGTTCTTCCTTTACCCTCCTGCTGAGAAGAGAGGAGAGCCTTGTTCCATTCCACTGAGTCAGGGCAGCCCCTGTTCTAACTCCAAAACTGAGAGCACATGGGAAGTCCTTCTTCTGGGCCAACACAGCAAATGCAATACTAAAAACTCATTTAAAGCCCCCAGTATGTGGCAGGCACCTTGCAGACACTTCACATACAATCTCATGGCCTTAGGAGCTGGATATAATTTTTTTTTCCCCAGAAAAGTGAGGCTCAAAGAGGTTAAATACAAGTTGCCCAAAAAGATTTGAACAGACATTTCACCAAAGAAGATAAACAAATGGTGAAGAAGGACATGAAAAGATGCTCAATCTTAAAATAGTTATTAGGGAAATGCAAATCAAAGTCCAATGAGATACCACTTCACACCCACAAGTATGACTGTTCTTGGTTTAAAAAAAATAATAGCAAATGTTGGCAAGCATGTGGAGAAATTGGAACCCTTGTGCATTGCTGGTGGGGATGTATAATGATGCAGCCACTTTGGGAAACAGTCTAGCACTTCCTCAAAAGATTCAATAAGCTGGGTGTGGTGGTGCACGCCTGTAATCCCAACTACTCAGGAGGCTGAGAAGGGAGGATGGCCTGAGCCCAGGAGTTCAAATCCAGCCTGGGCAACATAGCAAGAGCCTACCTCTTAAAAAAAAGAGTTACCAAATGACTCAGCAATTTCACTCCAAGTTATACACTGAAGAGAAACACTTGCTTGTGAATGTTCATGATAGTGCTATTAAGTAGCCCCAAGGTAGAAATAACCCAATTGGTCATCAGCTGGTGAATGGGTAAATGTGTTACACCCACACAATGGAATACTCAGCAATAAAAGAGAGAAGAGTAGAGACACATGAACCTGTAAGACATGTTGAGTAAAAGAAACCTGTCACAAAAGGCCATGTATTATGTGATTCCATTTATATGAAATGTCCAAAAAATGCAAATCTATAGCGACAGAAATAGAGGTTGCCAGGGACTGTGGTGGCAATGGGAAGAGCGCAGAGTTTCTGTTGGAGCCATGGCAATGATGTAAAATAAGATCACAGTGATGGTTTGCACAACTCCGTACATATGGTCATTGAATTGTACACTTAAAATGGGTGAGTTTTATGACATGTAAATCATACACAATAATGTTTTTAAAAATGAAATAAGCTGCCCAAGTTTTAATTAGCTAAGAAGTGGTGCCAGGATTCAAATCTGTATCTGATGCCAAATCCTATCCTCTCTGTGCTAGGCCTGCTGGCAAGTCATCCTAGATGACAAGAGATTGTTCCCCACATTTTCCTCTCCTCTATCCCCTGCAAGGCCACCCCTTTCCCCAGACCTAAATATACCAACATACATTTACTGATGACCTACTAAGTGCCAGGCCCTGTCTTATGTCTTGGTGCATGGGGTCACCCTGGCTAAGGTGTGTCCTCACCTGCCGAGCACTGCTGCCCTTCCCTTCTGAACTTCAGTCAGGTATGATCAGGGCCAGATGGGAATGAGGGTGGCTGAGGTCCTGGTGCTGCTTCAGGGAGAGGAGGAGAGGGCCTTTCCTTGGAGAAAATTTCCAGTCATCTCTCCCCAAGACCTCAGGCCTGTCTGGGGAGGCCAGGAAGTACCCAGGACTTCCCCCTCCCAGCTGCCCACCTTCTCACAGGGCTGATGAGCCTTGGGGCCAGAGCTGCCAGCAGTCAGTGAGGGCTGGCAACTCCCTGAGGTGGTCAAGAGAGCCCCCAATGTGTCAGGCCCCAGACAGAGGCACTAGAGCTTGCATTCTAGTCTCATCAGGTGTCCAAGCCACCAGGAAAGCATCCAGATACCCCTGCAAGAGCTGGCATTGGGGGTTAGCACAGCCTTTTCACTAAGGATTTGCTGAATGCTCCTCTCAGTGCCCTGTGAGGCCTGGGTTTGTCCTAGGCAGACCGTCTTGGCCCAGCGCGATGGCTCACACCTGTCATCCTAGCACTTTGGGAGGCCAAGGCAGGTAGGTCACTTGAGACCAGGAGTTTGAGACCAGCCTGGGCAACATGGTGAAACCCTGTCTCTACCAAAAAAAAAAGAAAAAAAGAAAAAAAAAAATTAGCTAGGCATTGTGGTGTATTGCCTGTGGTTCCAGCTACTAGGGATAGAGGTAGGAAGATTGCTTGAGTCCTTGAGGCAGAGGTCGCAGTGAGCCGAGATGGCATCACTGCACTGCAGCCTGGCCCACACCTGTCTGAACAACAACAAAAGACTATCCTTGTTCAGAGTTGTACAAGGGCTAAGAACAGATGTGGACACCACAATGTGGCAAACATGGGAAGCGAGAGAAGGCAGCCTGGAGTGGACTGAGAGTAGGGGAACATGCCGTTGGGAAAGACAGCCTCAACCTTTCTGCCTGCTCTGAGAGGCCACATGAGAATGGGCCTGGAACGTTCCTCACAAAGAGCTAAAGCATTCTCAAGCCTGTGGTGGACTTGTCACTTTGCATGGGCGCATCTTTGCTGTTTAGACTTGATGTATATTCCTTTAGTCTGCTAACGTGTGCATCACATGGCACCTGGCCAAGCCCACCACTATATCTGTTCCCGCTGGGGAGGGGCAAGGTCCTTCTGCTGCAGCACAGAGAGGTGTGTGCAGGCCAATGGTCCTAGGTCACTGCTGGGAGGGACCTGCTGACCATGGGGACCGACACCCACCACTGAAGCCGTGTTCACTGCTCTTCTCTAATATGGGTAAAGTGGAGTAGCCCGGGCTTGACTGTGCTGTTTCCCCTGGCAACTCCAGTAACGAGACTCAGTGAGCAGAAGTGCTAGGATTTCTGCTCCGATAATAGGCAACAGATGCCACTTGCTCACAGGAACCAGCCCCCTCTCCCTGTTCCCAGCTCCCTGCACTGCCCTCTTCTCAGGACCCATGAGCAGCCCAGCCTTGAGTACCCCCCAATCCCGATTTCCCAGTGGGTGTCTCTTAGGACCCCAGAAAAACGCTTCCTTGCCCATTGCCTCCATGTTAATCCCCTGTAAAATGGGGCAAACTACTGCCCCAACTGTTAATGATCCTTACTTTGGGAAAGTGAGATTGAGATTGACTTTTCACTTAATTTCTTGATTTCTTTATTTTACTTTAGATTGTTGATTGCAGTAGGCAGGCATGATTTTGGTGGTTAAAAGATCTAAAGATTTTTCCCACTGCTCCCACTCATGGGGCATGCTAGAAAACAAACGCGCCCTCCCTCATCTCCTTCATCCTTCTTTCATCTCCTGTCTATGTGTGTCCCCTGCAACTGTTACTAAGCAACACTCTCCAAAGAAACACCGAGAGTCAGCCTGAGCCCAAGGGGCTGGCTGCGCTTTCCTTCACCATTCCAGGCAGGAGAGCTAGTCCTTTCTGCACATCTGAGCAAAATACTTGTAAAGCCTTGACTTGTGTTCGCTTTTACCAATAAACTAGTTGGAACACAGAAGTGGATATTGTGATTATATGAAGTCAGTAGCATTTTGAAAATGAAATACCCCTCTTTTCAAGGCCCAAGCCAGTGTGGGTAGTATACTACCTTTATGTAAGAAAGGGGGGAAATACAAAATTGGATAAAGAAACTCTAGAAGGATACACAAGAAACCACTAAAACAGCACCTGGTCGTGGGGGGCAGTGGGAATGTGGCAGATGGGGGCAGGGCAGGAGGGAGACCTTTCATTACACACCTCTTTGTACGGTATTGATTTAGGAATCACATGAGGGTATTGCTTAGTTACAAATGCATTTGGACAGCCTTTAGGGGGTGCCAGGCTGCCCTGGCCATGGGGTACTTAAGCAGGATGCATGGCCCCACCTGGTCAGTCAAGGTGGGAGCACGTCCTGTGTGCCCTGCTTTGCCCTCGAGCTGTGTCTCAGAATACTCCGGCAGGAACACTTAGCACGAGAGCTGGGTTGCAGGCCATCTTCCCAGTCCTAGTGCGTGGCACCCAATAAACACAGCTGAACAAATGCTTGAATGAATGACAGCTCTTCTGCTTGAATGTCAGGTTGGGCTGTTACCTGAGTGCCCAATGAGGTCTCTGGTCTATTGGGATGAAAACTCTGTGCAACTCCCAGACTGTCCTTGGACCTGGTCATTCCTGGTTTGGTTTTTAAAATTATTAATTAATTAATTAATTAATTAATTATTTTTTCACATGGAGCCCAGGCTGGAGTGCAGTGCAGATCTCGGCTCACTGCAACCTCCACCTCCCTGAATCAAGCGATTCTCTAATTTTTTGGTATTTTTAATAGAGACGGGGCTTCCCTGTCTCGTGACTCCTGACCTCATGATCTGCCAGCCTGGGCCTCCCAAAGTGCTGGGATTACAGGCATGAGCCACTGCGCCTGACCCTGGATTGTTTTTGACTTTCTTTTATTCAATCAGCAGGTGTTGACTAAGCACTGAAGGGCTGTGCTTGTGCCCGACTGGCTGGGATGTGGAGAAGCCTAGTACATTTCTGTCCTGGCCACTTTGCCTCAGGGGTGCTCTATGAGTGTACCTGCTCCTCCCGCTGTGTGTTGCCCAAGAGCCTGTTCAGTATGTGGATACTTTAGAGGCATCCTCCCCATTCTTACAGCTTTAGGCTGCTTCAGGTAACAGGGAAGTACCTCAGAAATATTCAAGTAAAAAGGGATTTGGGGCCGGGCGCAGTGGCTCAAGCCTGTAATCCCAGCACTTTGGGAGGCCGAGACGGGTGGATCACAAGGTCAGGAGATTGAGACCATCCTGGCTAACACGGTGAAACCCCGTCTCTACTAAAAATACAGAAAAATAGCCGGGCAAGGTGGCGGGCGCCTGTAGTCCCAGCTACTCGGGAGGCTGAGGCAGGAGAATGGCATAAACCCGGGAGGCGGAGCTTGCAGTGAGCTGAGATCTGGCCACTGCACTCCAGCCTGGGCGACAGAGGGAGACTCCGTCTCACAAAAAAAAAAAAAAAAAAAAAAAAGGGATTGGGATGGTTATCGAATTTATAACAGTTTTCCATTTTAGGAAGGATTATGTGGATAAAGGATTATGTCCTCCTTGAAAATAAGTGACTGAAAACACATGCTGGTGGGCTGCAGCAGAGCATGTGAGGTTTGGCTGGACATCAGAGACTTGTCAATTGAGGTACTTTGATATTGAGTGATGATGAGAGGCTGAGAGGCTGAGAAACCAGTGTGGGGTCCAGGCGCAGTGGCTCATGCCTATAATCCCAGCACTTTGGGAGGCTGAGGCGGATGGCTCACTTGAGGTCAGGAGTTTGAGATCAGCCTGGCCAACATGGTGAAACCCCGTCTCTACTAAAAATACAAAAGTTAGCCCGGTGTGGTGGTGGGTGCCTGTAATCCTAGCTACTCAGGAGGCTGAGGCAGGAGAATCACTTGAACCCAGGAGGCTGAGGTTGCAGTGAGCCGAGATGGCTCCATTGCACTCTGGCCCAGGCAACTGAGCATCTCAAAAAACAAAACAAAACAAACAAAGAGAAACCAGTGGGGGTATGTACCTCTCAGTTACTGCTCCACCCTGAATTCTAAGATGTGTGAATATGAAATTGGAATTTCATGTGTAGTATATTTTCAATTAAATTACAATAAATATTGTTTTCCTTCTACCAGTGTAGTTAATGAAATTCTGGTAACAGTAAGAGCAAAGGCCTGAGTTCTAATCCTCACTGCCCAGGTGACCTCAGGCAAGTCATTAGTCTGCTTTGGTTTCAACTTATTATTTCATTAAAATGGGAAATAAATAATAATTGCTCACCCTTCTCTCAGGGTGGTCAGTTGCTTTGGGCAAGCTTTTGGGTAACCTGGGTCACTGTGCAGCCGGGAGGCCCCTGGGCAGGTAACCATGTTGCTCTGACACAATGCCTCCCCCTTCTACAATCCCACACACTGCAAGCTTTCGTCTTTCCTAATATGGGAAGCCCAGCCAATGCTCCTTGTCAAGCAACTTCTCGTATATGACTTGAAGTGTAGAAACTTTAAAAACAAACATGTGTCTTCTTTTTACACACCAGATATGGTTTTATGCATGCAAGGCCCATGATCTCATTTAATCTTTAATAATTATGATGTTGTTATTAGGAAAACTGAGGCTGGAGAAGTTGGGAGCACAGCCAGTGAGGGGAAAGGCCTGGGTGCCAATCCAGGTGTGTCTAAACCAAGACCCGTTTTCCAGTGCACTAACCTGACCTGCCATGTGCAGGCATTGCTGCCCTCACTGCTCTCACCGAGGGGTCCTCTGGCTGGAAAACAAGGAATGACCCCCCAAAACTAGGCTTCGTGAAAAGGTGGAGGTGTAGGCAGAGGGTGATGCTGTGGGGGTCCCTGGACAGGTCCCTGGGAAGAAGGCCCAGAAAACAGAGGGGGTGGAGACTGGCCTGCATCTATCCTGCAGTGGTGTGGGGACCTTGCCTGAGTCACTGGGAAACCTACTCAGAGAAGCAAATATTTTAATTGTTTTTTGTCTTATGGAAACAAATATAACCATCATTACTATCTGCTCTTTGAATTAAGGGAAAGGAACAAGAAATGAGCATTTATAAAGTTATGTCATTGCCCTGATCCCCGCATAATGCTCCCTTTGCCCTAAACAGTGTATCTCTCTGCTGAACCCCACGGCCTTCCCCAGTGCCCCACGCTGTCTTGCCCACGCCCCCTCTCCAGGGCTGCCTCCTCCTCTTCTCTCCCCAGCTCCTTCCCCCAGGCCCAGGGCCATTGGTCCTTGGCATCCTGAACTGTCAGTTATTTTCTCATGAACACAAGTCTGCTCTATAGTAGCGCTTCTGGGCCGACAAGGGGCTGTCACTCATCTCATCCAGCAGGAGTCCCACGGTGATCTGGAGGCAAGTAGAGAGGGGGCATCCCCATCCCTGTCCCCATCCCCATTCCCGTCCCCCACAGGAAGAACTCAAGGCACCCATCCAAGACTCAGCCTCCAGACTCGAGTCTTCTTTCCTGTTTTACCCACTCAGCTCACGGACGAGTTCCTAAGACCCTCGAGGACAGCATTATATTTTTAGTAGAGACGGAGTTTCACCACATTGGCCAGGATGGTCTCGATGTCTTGACTTCGTGATCCGCCCGCCTCGGCCTCCCAAAGTGCTGGGATTACAGCCGTGAGCCACCGCGCCTGGCTAGTGGCTCCTAAAAACGTCCCTTCGCGGCTAGCAAGGAGGACCTCCCCGCGCCGCCAGAGGGCACCAGGCGCCACCGCCGAACTCCCCAGGCCGCCTACCCGGGCCGGGTTAGGGAGAAACCCGATGCAAACCCTAGCCCCGGCTGGGTGCCCACCTACTAGTTGTGGCAGGTCATTTCCTGAGTTCACATAGCAAAGCAGCTCAGAGTTGGATAGAGGGGAAAGCGCTGGAATCCACGCTCCACTTCCCCACGCAACCTCACCTGTGGCCCCGGCAGCGCCTTCTGCACACGGGAAGTCGGGCAGCTTAGCGGAGCTCCCCAGTCAGGGACTCAGGCCTCTCCAGGGGCCCGCGTGTCCGGCCTGCCGTGGGCCATCTGAGTTGACACACACCCATCTTGCTAGACGAGGCCTAGTGAGTCAATCACTTTAACGACAGGTGACCTTGGGCGAGTTATTCAACCTCCAAGAACTTATCTGTCAAGTGAGGGTGAGAAGGGTCCCCACCTCGTGGGCTGAGATGAGGATTCAATGAGATAAAGGCTGGGCTTGGTGTCTGGCAGGAGGACAGCACTAATAACCAGAGGCTGCTGTTGTGTTGATTATAACTGTTAGGGAAATTGAGGCCCGGAGAGGTTAACTGGAAAGACAGGACCCAGCACTGGAAGTGGGTCAGGCTGCAATGTGGGAGGGTTCAGGGTCCCTGTTGCCCAGGGCACCGCTGGCTCCAGACCTGGTTCCCAAACCTAATTGATCATCTGTCTTTTTAAATTAAGGGAAATATAGAGGAAACTAGCATTTATTGAGTTCTGTTTCCAACCTTGTTACCCTTGACTCCTCAAAATGCTTTTTCTATCTGAAAACTAGACCTGTGCTTAACTATATGACCCACTGTTTCTAGTCACCTCATTTTATCCACCAGAAATGCCTTCTCCTTGTCTTTTCTGCCTCTCTGAATGTGACAGACCCTCATCTCCCACCCCAAAGCTTGGAATCAGAATCTCTGGGGGTTCCACTGGAGATTCTGACCCTCAGCTGGGTGTGGGGCCACTGCCTGGCACTGCCTTTGGAGCTTGATGAATGCTTGTTAAATTGAATTAAGCTGGTTGTGGCCTGCAGCCAACATTCCTAGGTGTCCAAAGAGAGATCAGAAAGAAGGTGAAGAGGAAACACTGTAATTACCAGTCAATATATATTTACTTAGATCATGGGCACATAAAATGCAAATTATTCATGGACCAGGACCCCCTATGTTAGGGTGTCAACATCCTGACACATTCAGGGCCAGCCCTGGGAAGTGGAGGTCCAGGCAAAGAGAAGCCTCAGGGCATTTTGGAGGTAAGGCTGGTGGGGAGGATAGAGAGAGAAGCTAGCCTTCCTGTAAACTTGAACTTCCTCTGCTGTGTGAAAATTCAGTGGGGTGAGGTGCAAGAAACACCTGCCTCAACCCGCCCCACATGCATGCACACATTCATTCATTTATTTCAATCCTCACCTACTGAGTGTCCACTGTGGGCCAGACCAGATGCTACACGTACAATCAGACCTGATCACTTTATTCCCCACTGGAGTTCCTGGTCAGGTGGAGGAAATCAGGATACAAAGAAGTGATTGCAAATTCCATATGACAAGGTAATAAATTGAGGCAGTGAGGAGCACTGGGAGCAGGGAGGAGGTGTTCAGGAAAATTTGGCAGAGAAGGTCATGTTGGACATGGGTTAGAAAAGATAAGGGGAGTTTTCCAGCTGGAGAAGTGTTAAAGTGCCAGGGTGCTGAGGAGTGGCACCCTGGGTGATGGGCACTGCTTGTGCCCAGGTAGGGTGGCGGGAACCAGTGCCCAGTGTTGGTAAAGTCCTTTGCATGACTTTGTGAAGAGTGAGTGTGTGCTGGGTGAGTGTGTGCTGGGTATGTGTGTGACTGGACAACAGGTGAGTCTGAACAGTGAAGATGCTGGACTTGGCACAGTGGAAGGCAGTTGAGGCCGCAAGAGGTTGTTTTATTTTGTTTTGTTTGAGAAAGTCTTGCTCTGTTGCCCAGGCTGGAGTGTAGTGGCGCGATCTCAGTTCACTGAAACCTCTGCCTCCTGGGTTCAAGCGATTCTTCTGCCTCAGCCTCCCGAGTAGCTGGGACCACAGGTGTATGCTACCACGCCTGGCTAATTTTTGTATTTTTACTAGAAATGGCGTTTCACCATGTTGGCCAGGCTGGTCTCAAACTCCTGTCCTCAGATATCTGCCTGCCTTGCCTTCCCAAAGTGCCGAGATTACAGGCATGAGCCGCTGAGCCCAGCCTAAGAGGTTTTTAAGTAAGGAGGGATCAGGCCTAATTTTTGCTTAAGAAAGAAAACTCCAGAAATGTTGGAAAACAATGCCTTGAGTCTTAAGATGAGGGAAGCCAGTTGAAAAGGGTAATCCATAAGGCTTAAAGAGCCTTGGCTTCCCCCAATATATCCCCCTAATATCAATTGCTTGTTTAAAATTCAATTTGTTTAATGCACAGATAAGCTGAAGCCTCCGCAGTCTACAGGGTTCCTGCTGTTTGCTCGGTGCAGAGCACAATGGCTGTTGTTTAGCAGGTATTTAATAGGGATTGTTGAGCCATGAGATGAGGGCAGGTGAGAAAGAAGCAGGTGTGGAAGCCAGGCCAAAGCTTCTGCTTGGTAACACCATTCACTGACCTGGAAAATCCTGGAAGGGGATAGGTTTGAGAGAAATAATAAAAATAAAAGCTGCATTCATGGAGTGCCAGATACAGGTGAAAGCTGGAGCTGGACTTCCCCAACCTTTCCCAGTCCCCACAAACAACCCTATCCAGTGGGTATTTCTATCCAACCCCCACTTTCACAAATGAGAAAAATGAGGCTCACTGGGTTGCCCACGGCCGAGATGAGATGAGCAGCATGGCTGGAGAGTGCGCTGAACCCCACTGCCATCAGGAGTTCCTCTTTGAGGGGAGGTGGGCCCCCCATTTTCAGTCTGTAGGGACAGAGGCAGGGCCTCAGAAGAGTCTGGAGGCACAGGTGTGGGTTTGCAACCTGGCACCGTGACTGTAGACTTGGAGCTGAGTCCACATCGGTGTGGGCAGAGTGGCACATCACATTCCCGGGCTGCTACGGCAAAGCTGAAAGTGACCAAGCCTGGGTTACTTAAGCAACAGAAATGTATTTGTCAACCTGGGCACAGTGGTGGCTCATGCCTGTAATCCCAGCTACTCAGGAGGCTGAGGTAGGAGATTGTTTGAGGCCAGGAGTTCCAGACAAGCCTGGGCAACATGGTGAGCCCCTGTCTCTACCAAAGAAAGCTGGGTATGGTGGCTTGTTCCTGTAATCCCAGTGCTTTGGGAGGGAGGCCAAGGTGGGAGGATTGTTTGAGGCCAGGAGTTTGAGACCAGCCAGGGCAATGCAGCAAGACCCCATCTCTACAAAAAATAAAAGAAAAAGAAATTTATTTTCTCACAGTTCTGGAGGCTAGAAGTCCAAGACCAGGGACACCAGTCCTACTGGATTAGAATCCATTCTGTGACCTCATCTAACTTAATTTTCTCTTTAAAGGCCCTGTGTCCAAATAGACACATTCAGAGGTACTAAGGGTTAGAATTTAAGCATATGAATTTTAGGGGTCCACAATTCAGCCCATGACAAGCAGCCTGAAGATCATGAAGAGTCAAGGGATGAGGGAGGAGAAGGAGAGAGGGCCTGGGGAAGCAGGGGGAGGATTGCAGGGCAAGGGTGGAGTGGAGGCTCCAGCTGGCCTGGGTGAGAGGGGCAGAGTGAGGAGGGCCACATTCCTGAACCCAGACCCCCGAGATAGGAAGATGCTCAGGAGAAGAATGAGGCTGCATGGCAAATGCACCTGTCAGGCAGACCTACTTCAGACAAAAGTCAGTGTGGCTACGGAGGCCCCGCTGGTCATCCCCAGCCAGGGCTGTGGTGTCTTCATCTTGGAGAGTAAGGACCACTCCCCAGAGCTGTGGCGTGTGGGGCTTAGGCTGCACTGACCCCTTCCTTGCTGGGCTGAGCAGCTGGAAATCCAGGCTGCAGGGGAGCAGCTTCCTCAGGGAGCCCTCCCACTCCTCACACAGGGTCTGCTTCAGGCCCAGGCCACCCCGGGGACAAAGGCAGTCACGACAGCCCTGAACCCCTGGCCATAGGACCCAGAGCCCCAGTCACTCCCCACTGCGAGCCACTGTGAGCACTCCTCATCTTGCCCGCCTCTGAAGGGGCCAGTTTTGTTCTTTTCCTTCTCCTTGCTGCCTGTCTGGAACCGGCCTTTGGCAGCTCCCATCTGGTGGTCAAAGGACCTTGGGCTGTAAGATAGGAAAAGGCTGAGCTCTATTGTTGGACACATTCTGGGGGCCTCCAGGTACCAAGCAGGAGGATCAAACCTTCCCAGGGACCAGTATCTTTCCTTAACAAAACCATGTCGCAGGACCCTCAGGAGCCTACTCCATGGGCATGGGGCAGCCACAGAACCAGCTTTGGCCTCGGTGTGCCCTCGGTCAGCTCGTGGTCTGGGAAGGGATCATACACACTAGCACAGTCACAGCCTCACACTTACACATGGACACACCCACACATACTCCCACACGTGCACACACACACACACATGCACGCACACACACACCAAAGGATGCTTCTGTTTTGACACCAGACTAGCACATCTTGGAATCTTCTTATGGAAATACCAACAGTAAACATGGAAAGTAGAAATAAAACACACACCCAGGATGATTCCTAATTACGGAAACAGCCCTAGTCTAGATCCAGAGACCCTGGAGGGACAGGAACGTGGTGCGGGTCAAATCCCCCATTGTCCAGTGAGGGTCATGGGCTGCCCAAGGCCACACAGCTCACTGCCCTGTGCTGTGTCCAATCCCCTTGCAGGCTCCCTCAGCTCATGCTCAAGTCACACAGGCTAGCCCGGGCCTGCCCTGTCAACGCCGACCCACAAAGAGGCTCACATAATGCTCCCTCCCAGGGGCACAGCAGCCTCGGCTTTGCTCCGAGGTGGGGCCTTCGTGGCCTGAAAGCCAATGTGGCCAACCTTCAACCTGTCCCCCGTATCACCATCTGATTTTGAGACCCAGGGCAGGAAAATAAGGGCTGTTCCCACAGCAGCCCTAGGGACCAGCTCTCCTCTTCACTTTATGTATTATTTCATTTTTAATCACAGAATCAAGGTAGCAGAGCCTCTCAGGCTGAGCTAGAAAATGATCAACTTTTTAATTTGATTTTTTGTTCTCCCAAAGGAGAGCAAGGGACTCCAGGGGCTCCATGAGGCCTGGACCTTGGCGATGTGGTTGGATCCTCCAACCTATAGATGCTTGACTCCAGCCTGCCTGGCTTACCATCTACAGTGGGGTGACCTCCACAGGCCCCGGTTTCCCTCTCTGTGAAATGAGCGGTTGGACCAAAGCTTCCTCTCAGGTCCCTTCCAGCACCAAACCTCTCTGAGCTCTGAGCAGTCCTCACTGCAGATGCACGGCTTTGCGGGTTCTCCGGCCTCTCTTCCATTTCTGAGCTTTCATCTTTTTCTGTAATGGTATAAAAATATCCTCCTTACCTCCCTGTCCCTGATTCTAGCGCCAGTCTGTGGCTGTCCAGGGACGGGGTGGGGAGGGTCTCTTCCTGCCTCTCTCAGTTCTTTTCTGTCCCAATTGGCTTTCCCCTTCTTTCCCCAAACCTCTAGCCACTAGTTATTTCCCAGAGTTTTTTCTCTGTGGCCACCCACCAGTATCATCTCTGCTCTTGTCCCTCCGTAGCTGTGCCTGGCCATCTCCTCTCCCTGCTCTCTTACCTCCTACCAAAGACCCCACATCTGACTGTCTGCAGAGTCCTGGATGTGGCCCCTGGACTTCCCATTGGCTCCTCAGACTATCCGTGTCCAATCTTCTTTCCACTCCCCACTCCCGCACCTGCCTGTCCTCCTCCCTTCCCTGCCTCAATGAATGGTGCCCCTCCTCCCCCACCTGGTCGATGCCATGGGTCCAGGCAAGTGCAAGGTCTGGCCCTGGGACCAGAAGGATGGGCCTTGACTCAGGATGAGGAAGGACCCTCTTCCTAGCTTCCCCCAAATAGCTTGATTCACCTCCCTTCTCAGTTACACTGTTCAGCTTTCTTGCTCCAAAAGGTTGGAGACAGTTACTTACTTTTGAAATTGTAGGATCTCTGTTCCTCAGACCCAAGGTGCAGAATGTCTTGGTTATGAGTTGGTGACAGAGCCCTGCCAAATCCAGATCTCCAGACTCCACCCCAGGGGTCTCCCTGGTCTGACACTGCAAGCCGCGCTCCTCACCAACCTCCCAACATTGGGACTCACTGGGAGCTCCCTGGAGCTGGAAGCATGGGCTGGTTTCAGCAAGGACCTGCTGTCATCGGGCTGAGGAGTCCAGGCCACTGGTGCTGCCCCTCACAGGAAGGTTCGTGAACAATGCACTAGGTACCTTCCTGTCAGGAGATGCTCTGGGAATTCCCGGGTGGCCAGAGCCCTCCAACCTGGGTGTAGGGAAACCAACACTTAAACTAAAAGCTAGCCAGGCACGGTGGCTCACACCTGTAATCCTAGCACTTTACAGGGCTGAGGCGGGTGGATCACTTGAGGCCAGGAGTTCAAGACCAGCCTGGCCAACATGATGAAACCCCGTCTCTACTAAAAATACAAAATTTAGCCTGGCATGGTGGTGGGCGCTTGTAGTCTCGGCTACTCAGGAGGCTGAGGTAGGAGAATCCCTTGAACACAGGAGGTAGAGGTTCCAGTGAGCCCAGATTGCACCACTGTACTCCAGCCTGGGCAACAGAGCAAGACTCCATCTCTAAATAAATAAATAAATAAATAAAAGCTTATTTCCAGAGAAGGAGATGGAGTGGAGCCCACTTATTAAGACCCACCCGGCAGATGCTGGTCAGCCCAGGAGGGGAGAACCAACTGGTATGCTGTATGGACTCTGAATCCTGTTCCTTGCCAGAACTGAGCCTTGGATGGCACAGAAACTTCCCAGTCCACACCAAGGATTGCTGATTGAGAAACAATCTGGCCTGCAGGCATGGGTCTGGGGCTCAGAGGGCTCTGGACAGCTGACTTCTGGTTGGGAAACTGATCACCCTTCTCGGTCCTGGGAGACCTTCCTTGGAAGAGGCCTGGCAGCATTTAGCACCAATGGGGGTTTATCCAGAGAGAAGTCCCAAGCACCCCTTTTCGCTCTCCTAGTGATTTAGAGCTGAAAGGAATCATCTCGTCTATCTACCTCATTTTACAAAAAAATTGAAATCCAGAGAAGTTCACCAAGCTTCCACAGTGAGAATGCACATCTTTCAATTCATTCAACAAACATTGACGAAGTATCTACCGTAATACCTCATTGTGCTGGTCATTGTTCTAGGCACAGGGACATAGCAGAAAACAGGTTAGACAAATTTTCTGAGCTTCTGGAAGCAACTCTCCAGCAGGGAGGCAGTCAATACATGGTTAAAGAGGTGGAGAAGACAATTTTAGATAGTACTAAGTACTATGAGGAAGATAAACCAGAATGATAAAGAGAGATAGTAATTGGTAGAAGCAGGAAGGAACATGCAGATATGTATGCACGGATAAGAGAGGCCTTTCTGAGGAGGCGACATCCGATCCTGAATGATAAGAACGAGTTAACCTGGAAAGGTCTGGGCACAGACCCTCGCAAGTAGAGAGAACAGCTTGTGCAAAGGCCCTGACACGTTTGGGGAGAGTAAAGAGACCTGTGTGGATTGTTCTCAGGGAGCAAGTGAGGAGAGGAAGAGAGGTAGGACCTGAGGTAGAGCAGGCAAACCTGGCCCAGGTCAGTTGGGCTTTAAGGACATGGGAAGAAATTTGAAACATGTAATAAGAAGTCATTGGAGTTGTTTTTTCTTTTTCTAATAGACTTTATTTTTTAGAGCAGTTTTAGGTTCACAGCAAAATTGAGAGGAAAGCACAAAAAATTCCTATATACTCTCTCCCCCTACATGTATAAACTCCCCGACTATCAATGTCCTCACCAGCCTGGTACAGTTGTTAAATTTGATGAAACTACACAGACACATCATTTTGTTTGTTTGTTTGTTTTTTGAGACAGAGTCTTGCTCTGTCACCAAGCTGGAGTGTGGTGGTGCAACCTTGGCTCACTGCAACCTCTGTGCCCCCCGGGGTTCAAGTGATTCTCCTGCCTCAGCCTCCCAAGTAGTTGGGATTACAGGTGCCCACCACCACGCCCAGCTAATTTTTGTATTTTTAGTAGAGATGGGGTTTCACTACGTTGGCCAGGCTGGTCTCGAACTCCTGACCTCTGGTGATCCACCTGCCTTGGCCTTCCAAAGTGCTGCGATTACAGGCATGAACCACCGTGCTCGGCCACAGACACATCATTATAACCCAGAGTTCGGAGTTTGCCTTGGGGTTTGCTCTTGGTGGCGCACATTTGATGATTTGAACAAATGTATAAAGGCATGTGTCTACCAGTACAGTAACACACAAAGTAGTTGCACTGCCCTAAAAATTCTCTGTGCTCTGCTGGTTCGTCCTTTCCTCCTCTCTAGCCTGTAGCAACCACACATTTTTTTACTGTCTCCATAGTTTTGTCTTTTCCAGAATATCATATAGTTGCTATCATATATATGGCCTTTTCAGATTGACTTGTTTCACTTAGTAGTATGCACTTAAGATTCCTTTATGTCTTTTCATGGCTTGACAGCTCATTTCTTTTTAGCATTGAATAATATTTCATTGTTTGGATGTACCCCAGTTTATTTTTCCATTCACCCAATGAAGGACATCTTCCAAGTTTTGGCAATTATGAATAAAGCTACTATCAACATCTGTGTGCAGGTTCTTGTGTGGACATAAGTTTCCAGCTCATTTGGGTAATTACCAAGGAGCGTGATTGCTGGATCATTTGATAAAAGTATGGTTAGTTTTGTAAGAAACTGCCAAACTATCTTCCAAAGTGGCTGTGCCATTTTGCATTCCCACCAGCAACGAGTGAGAGTTTCTGTTGCTCTGCCTGTTGCTTCATCAATGTTTGGTGTTGTCAATGTTTTGGATTTTGGCCATTCTAATAGTTATGTAGTGATAGTTCATTGTTGTTCCCCACTGACATATTCCTTAATGACATATGATGGTTAGCATCTTTTTTTTTTTTTTTTCGATCTGTCGCCCAGGCTGGAGTACAATGGTGTGATCTTGGCTCACTGCAAGCTCCACCTCCCGGGTTCACACCATTCTCCTGCCTCAGCCTCCTGAGTAGCTGGGACTACAGGCACCCGCCACGACACCTGGCTAATTCTTTTGTATTTTTAGTAGAGACGGGGTTTCACCGTGTTAGCCAGGATGGTCTCGATCTCCTGACCTCGTGATCTGCCCGCCTTGGCCTCCCAAAGTGTTGGGATTACAGGCTTGAGCCACCGCACCTGGCCAATGGTTAGCATCTTTTTTTGGTTTTGTTTTTTGGAGATGGATTTTCACTCTTGTCACCCAGGCTGGAGTGCAATGGCGTGATCTCGGCTCACTACAGCCTCTGCTTCCTGGGTTCAAGCCATTCTCCTGCCTCAGCCTCCCAAGTAGCTGGGATTATAGGCACCCACCACCGCACCTGGCTAATTTTTTGTATTTTTAGTAGAGACGGGGTTCGGGCCTGTTGGCCAGGCTGCTCTCGAACTCCTGGCCTCAGGTGATTCACCCGCCTCGGCCTCCCAAAGTGCTGGGATTACAGGCATGAGTCACCGCGCCTGGCCAGTTAGCATCTTTTTATATGCTTTCTTGCCATCTGTATATCTTCTTTGGTGAGGTATCTGTTCAGGTCTTTTGCCCATTTTTTAATTGGGTGGTCAGTTTTCTTATTGTTGAACTTTATGAGTTCTTCAGGCCAGGCACGGTGACTCACACCTGTAATCCCAGTACTTTGGGAGGCCAAAGCAGGAGGATAACTTGAGGCAGGAGTTCAAGATGGGCCTGAAACCCATCTACAAAAAATACAAAAATTAGCTGGGCACAATGGTGCACCCCTGTAATCCCAGCACTTTGGGGGGCTGAGGTAGGAGGATCACTTGAGCTCAGGTGGTTGAGGCTATAGTGAGCCATGATTGTGCCACTGCACTCCAGCCTGGGCAACAGAGTAAGACCCTGTAAGACCCTGCTTCAAAAATTCGAAAAAAAAAAAAAAAGAAAGAAAGAAAGAAAAAAGAGTTATTTGTATATTTTGAATAACAGTTCTTTATCAGCTATGTCTTTTCCAAATATTTTCTCCCTGTCTGTGACTTTTCTCATTCTCTTGACAGTGTCTTTTTCTTTTTCTTCTTGAAAGGTATGACTGAGGGAATGACAGTGTCTTTTGCAGAGCAGAGGTTAATTTTAATGAAGTCTAACTTTATATTAATTATTCCTTTCATGGGTCAAAAAATGTCATTGCCAAACTCAAGATGATCTATGTTTTCTACTATGTTCTCTTTTTGGAGTTTTATAGTTTTGTGTTTTATACATAGGTGTATGATCCATTTTGAGTTAATTTTTGGAGAGTTTTGATTAACGGAATATGTTTTCTGATTAAAGTTTGTCACAGACCACTGTTGAATCTGAGGATGGAGAATGGGAGCAGGAGGAGGCAGTTGCAGTTGCCCTGGCAGGTGATGGAGAGTCACAAATGGATATAAAATGTGTTTTGGAAGTGAGACCAAGACACCTGCTGGGGACTGACTCTGAGGGATGTGGGATAGGAAGGAATTAAGAATGTGCCCTGGCCGGGCACAGTGGCTCATGCCTATAGTCCCAGCACTCTGGGAGGCCGAGGTGGGCAGATCACCTGAGGTCAGGAGTCCGAGACCAGCCTGGCCAACATGGTGAAACCCTGTCTCTACTAAAAATACAAAAATTAGCCGGGTGTTGTGGCATGTGCCTGTAATCCCAGCTACTCAGGAGGCGGAGGCAGGAGAATCGCTTGAACCTGGGAGGTGGAGGTTGCAGTGAGCCGATATCTCACCATTGCACTCCAGCCTGGGCAACAGAGCAAAACTCCGTCTCAAATAATAAAATAATAATAATAATAATAATAATAATAATAATAGCAACAACAATAAGCCCCAGGGCTGGGTGCGGTGGCTCATGCCTGTAATCTCAACAGTTTGGGAGGCCGAGGTGGATAGATCACCTGAAGTCAGGAGTTTGAGACCAGCCAGACCAACATGGTGAAACCCCACCTCCACTAAAAATATAAAATTAGCCAGGTGTGGTGGCACATGCCTGTAATCCCAGTTGCTTGAGAGGCTAAGGCAGGAGAATTGCTTGAACTTGGGAGATGGTGGTTGCAGTGAGCTGAGATCACGCCATTGCACTCTAGCCTGGGCAACAAGAGCAAAACTCTGTCTCAAAAACAAAACAAAAACAGAAATAAAAAAAAACAGAATGAGCCCCAGGTCTGGAGGCCTGGCTGGGTGTACTGAGATGAGAACAGGTGTCAGTGGAAGGGCATTCTGGTAGATGGTTCTGGTGCCCAATGGAGAGGCCAGGCTTGCGGTGGGAGCCTGGGAAACAGCTGTGAATGGCTGGCATGTAAAATGGCACTTGGTATAGAGGAGAAGAGAGAAGCAGGCTCTTTCTATGACCTCTGGCTGTTTGCAACACGCAGTTCACACCCTGGGAACCTTCTGGCCAGGGGTTGGAGAGAGAGTGAGACACTATTAATTAATTCGCGGTACTGACTGGGTGTGGGCCAGGGCAAGGGGGATCAGTAGGGGCGGACTGAGGGCAAAGCCCTCAGACCTATTATCCCTCTGCAAACTCAGACCTCTTTCCTGAATGTAGATTTCCAATGGGTTCAAGAATTTTGCTGGGGAAATAAAATAATTGGGCAATCAGCCAGAAAAAGGCGAATGTGGATTGGGAGACTGTTTACAATGGACTGTTGCCTCTTCAGGAGGGAGGGCAGCCCCGTCCTTTGTCATGCAGAGGAAGGAGCCTGGCCTCCTAGGCCTGTGGGTCGGTGGGGGTGGGGGATCTGGCTGGTCTGCAGGGTGTGATAGGGCCCAAAAGGCCAGGAATTGTGAAGTCATCCTGAAGCCAGATCTGCTGTCCTGGAGGGCAGGAGGGGGCGGGGAATGGGAGAGCGAGAGGATGCTCACCATCCTGACGGAGGGCCCAGCCCTGGGACTGAACTTGAGGACATGATGCAGGGAGGAGGCAGATGAGGAGTGGGACCTTGTGCCCTCGGGCAGCATCCTGCCCCGATAGGCCAGGATGTGACCCCAACCAGAGGCCAGGTTGCCAGGTGAGGGCCATGGGAAAACACGGGGGTCAGAGGTCATCCTGGGGCCTCCATGGGTGGGGCGAGCTGGACTCAGGCCTGGGCTCTGAGGTCAGCAAAGCTATGAGTCCAGGAGTGGAGTGGCTTCTAAGTCAGAGCCTAGTATCTGGGGTCTCCAGGGTGGCTTTTGTCCCCTCCCTGGGCAGGGGCAGACACTACTGAGAGTGCTCAGGAAATGCCAAAGGCCAGTCCAGGTGTCTTGGGCTGCTCCAACCCACACCATCAACCTCCCTGACCCCAGGCCTGGGGGCCCATGTGGTTTCCAGACATGCCCTGTGTGGGCCCTCACTGTTGTCCTTGAGTAGCTGAGACTCCCATGGAGGACAGTGGGGAACGAGGCAGGAATAAAGACCCATGTTTCAGGTCATCCAGCCCCTTCCTGGCAAGAGTGAGTTCTAAGTTCAGTCTCCAGGGTGCCACTCACCAGCTGTGTGGCCCTGGACAAGTTGCTGACCCTCCCTCTGATAGGCCGTCCACAAGTCAGTTGGTGAAGCCGGGAGAGGCTGGATTCCTAAAGAGGGCGAGGGAGGATGCTTCGCAGCCAGGTCCCAACAGCTGATGATGGCTGGACCTTGTTGCCCAAGATGGCTCCGTGTGGTTGGCTGGCACGCAGGTAATCCTCACTACGTGCTCGGGGCATAGATAGAATTGATGCCCCCATCTCATAGACAAGGAAGCTGAGGCACTGGCAGATGATGAATTCGTCCAAGGTCACCCAGCTAGGATTGCTCCTCCCCTGCCCCCCATAGTGCTCTGGTTAGCAATCTGCAACCTTGGGCAAGGATCTTAGATGCTCTGGGCCTCCTTTATGAAATGTCAACAATGCCTTCCTCCCAGGGCATGGCGGACAGTGAAGGAGAAAAGGAGAGAGAAGTGACGTGAGGGGAGAAACCAGGCTTCCTGAAGGTGACTGTGGAACCACTGCAAGGGCAGCTCGGGCACCTGCAGGTTCCGGAGCTCGCCTTTGAGGAGTGCCTGCCTGTCCCAGGTCCCTGCAATGCACCTGTACTTCCTGTTGTTGAGGTTGCCCCTGTCTCCTCAGGTTCATTCAGGATACTGAAAAGCGGTAAAATCATCAACAAATATTTGCTTAAGTAATTGAAGAGAAAAGGAAGCCGGAAGAGGAGTTTATGGAGATGAAAGGCTTCTAGAAGTTCCTTCTTCAAGGCAAGATTTGAGGACAGGGACTGGTTTATGTAAGTGTTTTCCTTTTTGAACTTTTTTTTTTTTTTTTTTTTTTTTTGAGACAAGGTCTCCCTCTATTGCCCAGGTTGGAGTGTAGTGATGCGATCTTGGCTCATTGCAATCTCTGCCTCCCAGGTTCAAGCAATTCTCGTGCCTCAGCCTCCCAAGTAAGCTGGAATTACAGGCACCTGCCCTCACACCTGGCTGATTTTTTGTATTTTTAGTAGAGACAGGGTTTTACCATGTTGCCCATGCTGGTCTCGAACTCCTGACCTCAGGTGATCTGCTCACTTTGGCCTTTCAAAGTGCTGGGGTTACAGGTGTGAGCCACTGCACCTGGCCTTCTTTGTCATTTATCAATCCTGGAAAGTCTTTTCTTTGAAAAGGGAAAGGAGATGTTTTTGGACGGAGCCACTGGGAAGCAGCAGCTTTCAGGTGTGGAAGGAGGGAAGGTCAAGGCCAAAGTGTCCAGCTGTGGAGAGAGTGGCAGGAGCAGCCGTCAATCATGAAATCACTTTTACTCTGGCACAAGGTAGTGTGCACGTTGATGCTGCCACAGAGATGTGGTGGAATCAAAACACCGTCTAGCAGGAAGTGGTTCACTGATAGGCAGAGCTGAGGTATTACTTAAGCCACAAAGAGAAAAACAAACCAAGCCCCACTGCATGAACCTGAGCAGATGGGGGCAGCTCCCCACACACAGGCAGGCCTGGATCTAGGGAGATCAGGAAGCCAGTGGCACCCACTTCATCTGCCAGGGGACAACTTGCTTCTGTTGCTGCTGGGTGGTGGTGAAACGCTGGGCTGGACTGTGGTTGCTCAGGCAGGAGACAGACGTCCCATTGAGGCCCTGGGGCTAGGAGGGCAGAGTGTTGGTGGGATAGGTCCCTAAATAAAGGGGACATAGGTCCTCTTATAATTTCCACCTCCAGCTCTCTGCATGCCTGAGGGTATTTCCTGAAAAGTTTGTATACAATGACTGCAAATAATCAAAATGAGTAACTGTAGAAGAAAATCAGAGGTGTAAATATTAGAAACGAGGAGTAGAATTATCACTATTAATTAGCAAATGACTTTTTTTCCTTCCCACGAAAGCAAACAAATCCATCTCTACACACTCTACTTCTGCATGGTTTTGAATTTTAAATAAATGGAATCATATTCATCTTTCATGTCTGGCTTCTGTTCAATGTTCTGTTTGTGACATTTGCCAATGTTGTAGACAGTTTTGGTTCATTTTCTTTGCCACAAATTATTCCATAAGACTACACTACATTTTATTTGTGCTTTACAGTGTTGATGGATATTTTTGGTGAGTTGCTTCAGTTTGGACTCTTATAAACAATGCTGCTGTATCATCAATCTTATGCATGCATTTCCAACTGAATGAAATGACTGTGCCTTTCTTCTTTCTTTCTTTCTTTTTTGAAATGGAGTCTCACTCTCTTGCTCAGGCTGGAAGTGCAGTGGCATGATCTCGGCTCACTGCAACCTCTGTGCCGCCCCCCCGGGGTTCAAGCGATTCTTTTGCCTCAGCCTCCTGAGTAGCTGGGATTACAGGCGCCCGCTGCCAGGCCAGCTAATTTTTGTAATTTTAATAGAGATGGGCTTTCACCATGTTGGCCATGCTGGTCATGAACTCCTGACCTCAGGTGATTCGCCTGCCTCAGCCTCCCAAAGTGCTGGGATTAGAGGTGTGAGCCACTGTGCCTGGCCCCTTTTTGTTTTTAAGAGACAGGGTCTTGCTCTGTTGCCCAGGCTGCTATATTGCAGTGGTGCAATCACGGCTCACTGTAGCCTAGAACTCCTGGGCTCAAGCAATCCTCCCACCTCAGCCTCCCGAGTAGCTGGGAGTACTAACAGGTATGTTCTACCACACCAGGCTGATTTTTTTTATAGTAGACATGAGGTCTTGCTATGTTGCTGAGGCTGGTCTTGAACTCCTGGCCTCAAACCATCCTTATACCTCAGCATCCCAAAGTGTTGGGATTATAGGCATGAGCCGTGGTGCCTGGCCACTGGGTCTTAAGTTTACGTGGTATCTTGAACTGTAGTAAATACTGCCGAGTTCTCTATGTGGTGTAGCACTTTACGCTCTCACCAGTGATATTTGAGAGTTCTCACTGCTCCAGATATTAATCAAATTGGTTTTACTCAACATCCATTATTATTATTTTTATTATTTAAAAACAGGGTCTCACTCTGTCACCCAGGTTTGGAGTGCCGTGGCACAATCATAGCTAACTGCAGCCTTAAACTCCTGAGTTCAAGTGATCCTCCTGTCTTAGCTTCCTGAGTAGCCAGGTGCATACCACCACACCTGACTAATTTTAAAAATTTTTTGTAGAGATGGAGGTCTTGTTATGTTGCCCAGGCTGGTCTTGAACTCTTGGCTTCAAGCAATCCTTCTGCCTTGGACCCTCAAAGTGCTGGAATTTAAGGCGTGATCCACCATGCCCGGCCTGTTCTCAATTTTTTTTTTTTTGTCACCCAGGCTGGAATGCAGTGGTGTGATCTCGGCTCACTGCAACCTCTGCCTCCTGGGTTCAAGCGATTCTCCTGCCCCAGCCTCCCAAATAGCTGGGATTACAGGAGCATGCCACTATGCCCAGCTAATTTTTGTATTTTTAGTAGAGACGGGGTTTCACTATGTTGGTCAGGCTGGTCTCGAACTCTTGACCCCGTGATCTGCCTGCCTCAGCCTCCCAAAGTGCTGGGATTACAGGCGTGAGCCACCGCACCCAGCCCGTTCTTGATTTTTAAAAACTTCTATTATGGATTCTTCCTTACCATGATAAAATGTATTTAGCTCAACCATAAAGCTCATACTCAATGGGTAAATAGTAAAGGAGTCCTGTTAAAACCAGGAATAAAACAATGCTATCCACTATCATCACTTTTATTGAATATTGTTCTAGAAAAGCTACTAACTAATGGAGTTAGACATAGAAAAAAAAAAAACCCAGAGGAATAAACTTTGAAAAAGAGGAATTAAATTATTAGTAGCAAATATTAAGATTTTGTACCTAGAAAATGCAAGAAATCAACTAAGAACTATTACAAACAATAAGAAGTTCCAGTAAAGTCTTCTGTGTACCAATTTTGAACTCAGTTTACTGGAATGTCCTATTGTTTGTAAGAAATTTGAAGAAGACTTCTATGTACCAATTGGTACCATAGCCTCAAATCTTCAGGCTGGGCACAATGACTCATGCCTGTAATCCCAGCACTTTGGGAGGCCTAGGCTGGTGGATCACTTGAGGTCAGGAGTTCAAGACCATGAAACCCTGACTCTACTAAAAATAAAAAACAGCCAGGTTGGTGGTGTGTGCCTGTAATCCCAGCTACTCAGAGGCTGAGGCAGGAGAATCACTTGAACCTAGGAGGTGGAGGTGGCAGTGAGCAGAGATCGTGCCACTACACT
This sequence comes from Theropithecus gelada, assembly GCF_003255815.1. Lineage (NCBI taxonomy): Eukaryota > Metazoa > Chordata > Mammalia > Primates > Cercopithecidae > Theropithecus > Theropithecus gelada. The sequence continues at coordinate 139,728,522 of NC_037668.1, forward strand.
CCAGCCTGGGTGACAGAGTGACTCTGTCTCAAGAAAAAAAAAAAAAAGAAAAAGAAATCAAGTCTTTAATGACACAAACAACACTTAAGCAGTGTGATGGTATAAAAAAAAATCCCATCTTCAATACAAATTAAAAGCAAACTACCCAGGAGATGATTTAACAAATTATATATAAGATGTTTTAACAAGTTATATACAAGACATAAGACAAACAATGAGGAAAGGCAAACTGTGTTCTTAGATGAGAAAATGCCAATGCTTCCTAATCTGTGAATTTAAAATAATTCAATAAAAACATTAGAGTATGACTAAAAAACAGCATAAACAAAGTATAAAACACAAATTATACATGGGAGAAATATTTGCAATGCATATAACAGAGAAAAGGCTAATGTCCCTGATATATAAAGAGTGTCTACAAATCAGTAAGAAAAAACAACTCAACAGAAAATTGACACAAGATATGAACAAACAGTTCTCAAAAGCAGAAATATAAGCTGAGCATGATGGCACACACCTATGTTCCCAGTTTCTCCAGAGGTTGAGACAGGAGAATTACTTGTGCCTAGGAGTTCGAGGCCAGTCTGGGCAACACAGCAAGACTTCCTCTCTATGAAGTATAAAAAATGTTGTCTGGGCACGGTGGTTCATGTCTGTAATCCCAGCACTTTGCGGGGCTGAGATGGGCAGATCACCTGAGGTTAGGAGTTCGAGACCAGCCTGGCCAACATGGTGAAACCCCATTTCTACTAAAAATACAAAAATTAGCCAGGCGTGGTGGTGGGTGCCTGTAATCCCAGCTACTTGGGAGGCTAAGACAGCAGAAACCCCAGAGGAGGAGAATCTCTTAAACCCAGGAGGTGGAGGTTGCAGTGAGCTGAGATCCTGCCACTGCACTCCAGCCTAGGCAACACAGTGAGACTCTATCTCAAAATAACAACAACAACAACAATAATAACAATAATAATAATAATAATAATTCAGCTGGGTGTGGTGGTGCACATCTGTTCCAGTTACTCAGGAGACTGAGGCGGGAGGATCCCTTGAGCCCAGAAGGTTGAGGCTGCAGTGAGCTGAGATGGCACCACTGTACTCCAGGCTGGACAACAAAGTGAGACCCTGTCTCAAAAAATAAATAAATAAAGATAAAATAGAAATGTGCAGATGAGGAACAAAAAGAGACTGACATTCTTCCATATTCCCTTTCCTATCTTTTGAAAGTTGTGCTATTTGTATTAATTACAAACAAAAACAAAACAATTCAGTTTCAACACCAGAGGACAAAAAAGAAAAAGGAAACAACAAAAAAAAAAAAAAAAGAGAAAAAGGAAAAAAAGAAACAATGCTAACACACAATTTAAAAAATTTAAACATTTAAAAAATTAAGAGAGACTCCTACTATTTATTGAGCACCTAGTGTGTACCAGGAGGCTGTGCTAGGCACTCTGTAGACATCTTGATTAACACAAACACTGCAAGAAAAATACATTATTCCCATTTTATAGGTGGAAACGTATTGAAGAATGTGGAAAACCTGCCAGTGGCTGGGTGTGGTAGCTCACACTTGTAATCCTAGCACTTTGGGAAGCCAAGGCAGGAGAATGGCTTGAGGCCAAGAGTTCAAGACCAACCTGGCCAACATAGTGAGACCCCCGTCTCAGAAAAAAAATTTAAAAATATGGCCAGGCGCGGTGGCTCATGCTTGCAATCCCAGAACTTTGGGAGGCCGAGGGGGCCAGATCACTTGAGGCCAGGAGTTTGGGACCAGACTGGCCAACATGGTGAAACCCCAGTCTCTACTAAAAATACAAAAAAATTAGTCAGGCATGGTGGCAGGCGCCTGTAATCCCAGCTACTCAGGAGGCTGAGGCAAGAGAATCGCTTGAACCCAGGTGGCGGAGGTTGCAGTGAGCCAGGATCACACCATTGCACTCCAGCCTGGGCAATAAGAGTGAAACTCCCTCTCAAATAAATAAATAAATAAAAAAGAATAATTTAAAAAATTAATTTGAAAAAGTAAAAGAAAACCTGCCAGAGGCCACACAGCTAGTAAATGTGAGTGACATAGTAAGGTTTGAACTCACTCTTGCCAAGAAGGGTGTCATGCTGGACCCCCAAGCAGGCAAGCTGGGAGGGTACCACCTTGGAGAGACCAAAGAAAAGACCCAGAGACAGCAGGCGAGACATGAGCTTTATTCAAGGGACTTACGCACAGGGGGAAGTCCAGGAGAGGCAGTTGGACAGGAGCAACCGCTGCTATTTGTGAAAAGCATGCAAGTTATGTGGAAATCTTTACATTGCAACTTTTGTTTGGTTGGTTGGTTGGGTTTTTTTGAGACAGAGTCTCACTCTGTTACCCAGGCTGGAGTGCAGTGGTGCAATCTCAGCTCACTGCAACTTCTGCCTCCCAGGTTCAAGCGCATCTCCTGTCTCAGCCTCCCGAGTAGCTGGGACTACAGGTGTCCTCCACCAAGCCCAGGTAATTTTTGTACTTTTAGTAGAGTCAAGGTTTTGCTATGTTGGCCAGGCTGGGCTCGAATTCTTGACCTCAAGTAATCTGCCCACCTTAGCCTCCCAAAGTGCTGGGATTATAGGCGTGAGCCACCACGCCCAGCCCAAAACCTTCACATTGCAACTTCCATCTAGCAACCTCTACTTAGCAGCCTCCACCTACCTCAAAACAATGGACCTCTGTTCCTTGTACAGACTGTGTTCCAAGTAATGGGCCAGGGGCCTGATGTTCTTCATAGTTAAACGGAATTAAACATCCAGGTTGGCCGTTCCCAGGGTCCATAGCTTGGAACACTGAACAAACATCACCAAGAGACAGAAGGTCCTTGCCAGGCCATGCTTGAGTTGTTGGTGTCTGGCAAGATGTGCCCACCATACAAAGGCGCTGGATGAACTAAAACGGGTCCTTATTCCTGGTTTGTTTCCCACCCTCCTCAGCCCAGACGGAGCCCCAGGGAAGGCCCCCCATGAGGCCAGAGTCTGAGCTACTCTGGGAGAACAGGAAGGGCCCACACAGGGGGTGCCTGGAACCACCAAGGAGCCACATGGGCCCCCAGGCCTGGGGTCAGGGAGGTTGATGGTGTGGGTTGGGGCAGCCCAGGACACCTGGACTGGCCTTGGGGCATTTCCTGAGCACTCTCAGAAGTATCTGCCCCTTCCCAGGAAGGGGGCAAAAGCCACCCTGGAGACCCCAGATGCTGGGCTCTGACTTAGAAACCACTCCACTCCTGGACTGTTAGCTTCGCTGACCTCAGAGCCCAGGCCTGAGTCCAGCTCGTCCCCATCCTTGGAGGCCCCAGGATGACCTCTGACCCCTACGTTTTCCCACGGCCCTTACTTGGCAACCTGGCCTCTGGTTGGGGTCACATCCTGGACCACCAGGGGCAGGAGTGTGGTCAAGGGCACAGGGCCCCACTCCTCATCTACCTTCCTACCTGGCCCCCTCCCCCTCTCCCCAGCATGGCCAGCCCACTGCCCTCCAGTGCCCTTAGTTCTGGGCCCAGGGCCAGGTCCAAATGTGCTCTGAGTCAGGGTAGGGATCACTCATTCCCTTGCCCCGCTCTCCTCCCATAGAAGATCTGGTTCTGGGGCCAGTTTACCATCTCAAGCCCAATCTGGGCAGACCCAGGTGGGGATGGTTGGGGAAGCCAGGCTCCTTCTTCTGCATGACAAAGGGTGAGGCTGCCCTCCCTCCTGGCAACACTTCAGACCATTGTAAACAGTCTCCCAATCCACATTCGCTTTCTTTTTCTGACCTCTGGCTAGCGTTGCCAGATGTGACAAATAAGGGTGAGGTGGCTCAAGCCTACAATCCCAGCACTTTGGGAGGCCGAGACGGGCGGATCACGAGGTCATCAGATTGAGACTATCCTGGCTAACATGGTGAAATCCCGGCTCTACTTTTTTTTTTTTTTTTTTTTTTTTTTTTNAAACCCTTACAGAGTGTTTACCTGTCACTAGACACTGGTGTTAGTGTCTAGTGAAACATCCTGCATGTACTAATGCATTTAATCTTCACACTAACCCTATGAGGAAGACCTCATGATCATCACCCTCTTTCTGTAGATGAGGAAACTGAGGCACTGAGAAGTTAACTAACTTGCTAGCAGGTCAAACCGTTGGCAGATGGCAGGTCTCATATGTGAACGCAGCCAGTCTAAAATGTGTGTCTGAGGAGACACAGGGGGGATCCCACCTCAATCTGCCACCAGTACCTATGGCTTTGAACAGGCCATGCCTCTGGGCAGCTCTGGCCTCTGCTTTCTAGGTTCCTGTCCCTCGTCTGTGTCCATTATGCTTATTATCAGTGTTATTCTTATCCCTCCCCCTTCTCTGATGCTAAACACTCCCCCAACACACACACTACTAAAAGCCCCGGGCTCCAGCTGAGTGCTGGTGGCACGAACCGGCCAGCCAGCTCACTGGGGAGAGCACACCCCAGAATAATTCTGCTGTCTGAAGGGGGGACTCCTGTGCTGTGGTCATGTGACTGCAAAGGCACTTGCTGAAATTGCTGTTCCTGGGACTCCCAAAAACAGTAGCGCTGCCAGATTTGTGTCCTGACAGTGTCTAGCATCCTCTGTCATGCGGGGAGGGCAGGGATGGTGAGACAACCCTGAGGGACCCCTGGTGCGGGGAGAGGCAGGGGATGTGCAAGGAGTGTGGGTTGGAGAGAGATGACCAAGGGGCTTCTGTGAACGTGGTCCAAACCAGCAGGAAGGCAGAATCCTTCCCGCCCTTCCTTTATGATTTGCAAACCTGGGCCCAGCTCAGCCTCCAGAAGAGACTTAAAGAGATTTAAGCAGCTGGCTAGCAGGACTTTCTTTTACACAGAATAGACTAACTTTTTCATAGAACGGGGCTGGGGTAAGGCCAGGAAAATTAAACAAGCACTAAAAATATTGTCACGCTGCTGACAGCACAATCACAGGCCCCAGGCCTGGGTGGCATCCAGACAGCCCTGTTCTTTCGAGACAGCCCCCTCCTCCAGGCTCAGGGACCTGTCTGGCTGTGAGCTCCCAGGAGGTCCCAGGGGTGTGACCTGCTTCCCTCCCTCCCTCCCTTTTCCCTTCACCCCAGGCCAGCCCAGGGCCAGCTATAAAGCTGGCCCAGCCTGGCTCTCAGCACGCCCAGCTGCCTAAGACCTTCCTTCAGTCTCCTTAGAGGACAGCTCCACTCTGCCTCCTGCTCCTCCAGAGCAGCACCATGCGGCCCCTGTGGCTCTGCTGGGCACTCTGGGTGCTGCCCCTGGCCAGCCCGGGGGTGGCCATGACTGGGGAGCAGCTCCTGGGCAGCCTGCTGCAGCAGCTGCAGCTCAGCGAGGTGCCTGTACCTGACAGGGTCGACATGGAGGAGCTGGTCATCCCCGCCCACGTGAGGGCCCAGTATGTGGCCCTGCTGCGGCGCAGCCATGGGGACCGCTCCCGCGGGAAGAGGTTCAGCCACAGCTTCCGAGGTGAGGCCCTCCCTCCCTGCTGCCCCCGGTCCCATGGTCAGGGACAGGCCGGTTGTGCCCACTCTGGTGGTGTCAAAGGGCTCCTGGCCTTTTAGGACTCTGTGGGAGGCTGTGTGAGGGCCACGGTCCAAGGAGCAGTGAGGAGGGGCCAGGCCTGGGCCCAGGGTCTCCAGCTGTGCACTGAGGGCCCCCCTCTAGCCCAGGGGAGGTGCACCAGGCTAGACCTGTTGGAAAAACCAAGGCATCAGAGAAGGGGAGGGTAGAGGAGAAAAAGTAGAGCTGGGGGAGCGGGTGAGTGTGTGCCTCAAGGAACTTGGTGCAGCTGTACTCCCGGGGTCTGTTTTCACACTGCCACTCTGGTCTGAACCTAACCTTGAGTAAATGGCTTTAATATCCTCTCTCCACCATGTGCTCATCTGGAACAGGGGTATGACTATGTCTTAGCCATCTCCCAGCACTGTGAACATCAAAGTGAGTTCTTGTGGATAGAAGCATGTTTGGATAACTGAAAAATACCTAAGTAGACTACCTGGGTTATACCTGGCTGTCAGGGGTGCAGCTGGGCCTGAATCCTCCCGAAGCCTCTCGCCTCCCTAGCTCCTCAGTGCCCAGAGCTAGACCCAAGGCCGGGCACCTGGGTGAGGATTCTGCTCCTAGCATCTCAGCTGAGGCAAACTTGCTAGCCCGGGGTCCCACAGTCGCCCCTGCCTGCTGGATGTAAACTGTTACTAAACAAGGCCCAGATCCAAGGGAGATTTTTAAACTGGGCTTGCCCCAGAGATAGAACAGGGACGATGTCTCCTGGCCTGGCTGCCAGCTTATTGTCCCTGCCATCCTCAGAGATCCCCTGGAGTCCGGGGAGGCCCTGCTGACCCTGCTCTTGTCCCCAGAGATGGCCGGCAGGTTCCTGGCGTCGGAGACCAGCACCCACCTGCTGGTGTTCGGCATGGAGCAGCGGCTGCCGCCCAACAGCGAGCTGGTGCAGGCCGTACTGCGGCTCTTCCAGGAGCCGGTCCCCAAGGCCACGCTGCACAGGCACGGGCGGCTGTCCCCGCGCAGCGCCCGGGCCCGGGTGACCGTCGAGTGGCTTCGCGTCCGCGACGACGGCTCCAACCGCACTTCTCTCATCGACTCCAGGTGGGGGTCGCGCGGGCGCGCAGGGCAGGGGGAGGGGGCTGCTGGGCCTGGTTTGGGGGCGGGGACGCGGGGGGCGGAGCGGGGTCCTCCGGGCCAGTCCCAGTCTCCGCCCTCACGCGGCGCTGGGTCTCCGTGTGGTGTCTCAGGCTGGTGGGCGTCCACGAGAGCGGCTGGAAGGTCTTCGACGTGACCGAGGCCGTGAACTTCTGGCAGCAGCTGAGCCGGCCCCGGCAGCCGCTGCTGCTACAGGTGTCGGTGCAGAGGGAGCATCCGGGCCCACTGGCGTCCGGCGCCCACAAGCTGGTCCGCTTTGCCTCGCAGGGGGCGCCGGCCGGGCTTGGGGAGCCCCAGCTGGAGCTGCACACCCTTAACCTCGGAGACTACGGGTAGGTGCTGAGGGTTAAACTGGTGAGCCGAATAAAGAGACAGAGAGGCAATTAGATTTGTTTTGAAATGGACAACTTTTCAGAGTGCTTTGGGAATGAATGAGACAACGTATACAATTCTTCCTCTGACTCTTAGGAGGTCTTCAGTAAATATCAGTTATTAATTTTCAAGTTATTTGTAGCTGTCTATCCTATATCACAAACATCCAGCTTTTTGAAGTTGAGAGATGGATCATAAATCTCCATCCCAGATGCCCTCTGACCTCAGCCTTCCCAGCTGACTGCTGACCCTGCTCTCTTTGCCCACACAGAGCTCAGGGCGACTGTGACCCTGAAGCACCAGTGACCGAGGGCACCCGTTGCTGCCGCCAGGAGATGTACATTGACCTGCAGGGGATGAAGTGGGCCGATAACTGGGTGCTGGAGCCCCCGGGCTTCCTGGCTTATGAGTGTGTGGGCACCTGCCAGCAGCCCCCGGAGGCCCTGGCCTTCAAGTGGCCGTTTCTGGGGCCACGACAGTGCATCGCCTCGGAGACTGCCTCGCTGCCCATGATCGTCAGCATCAAGGAGGGAGGCAGGACCAGGCCCCAGGTGGTCAGCCTGCCCAACATGAGGGTGCAGAAGTGCAGCTGTGCCTCAGATGGGGCACTCGTGCCAAGGGGACTCCAGCCGTAGGCGCCTGGTGTAGCCACCGAGGGACTTGACTTGTGTGTGTTTCTGAAGTGTTCTAGGGTACCAGGAGAGCTGGTGATGACTGAATTGCTGATGGACAAATGCTCTGTGCTCTCTAGTGAGCCCTGAATTTGCTTCCCTTGACAAGTTACCTCACCTAGTTTGTGCTTCTCAGGAATGAGAGTCCTTGGCCACTGGGGAGCCCTTGCTCAGTTTTCTCTATTCTTATTATTCACTGCACTATATCCTAAGCACTTACATGTGGAGATACTGTAACCTGAGGGCAGAAACCCCAATGTGTCATTGTTTACTTGTCCTGTCACTGGATCTGGGCTAAACTCCTCCACCACTATGGACCTAAGACCTGGGGTTAAGTGTGGGTTGTGCAACCCCAATTCAGATAATAAAGACTTTGTAAAACATGAATAAAACACATTTTATTCTGTAATTTTGTAATTTTCTATTTTATTTTAATTAATTATTTGTGAGACGGAGTCTTGCTCTGTCACCCAGGCTGGAGTGCAGTGGCCGAATCTCAACTCACTGCAGCCTCTGCCTTCCAGGTTCAAGCGATTCTCATTCCTCAGCATCTTGAATAACTGGGATTACAGGCATGTGCCACCATGCCAGGCTAATTTTTTGTATTTTTAGTAGAGATGGGGTTTTGCCATGTTGCCCACACTTGTCTGGAACTCCTGACCTCAAGTCATTCGGCAGCCTCAGCCTCCCAAAGTGCTGGGATTACAGGCATGACCTACTGCGCCGGGCTGTAATTTTCCATTTTAATCAAAGCTCTGCAAATTGAGGAAGGAGCAGAAAGTTCTACAGAGATTAGGTCAACCTAATCGTAAACTAAGGAAAGAGCTTGAGTTGGCCAAGATTTGGTAAAGATCTTGGTTAAGTAATACAGGAAACTAGGATTAAAATGCTTTCAGGGCCAGCACCATGGCTCACTCCTGTAATCGCAGCACTTTGGGAGGCCGAGGTGGGTGGATCACTTGAGGCCAGGAGTTCAAGACCAGCCTGGCCAACATGGCGAGACTGCGTTTCTATTAAAAATACAAAAATTAGCTGGGCATGGTGGTGTGCGCTTGTAATTCCAGCTGCTCGGGAAGTTGAGGCATGAGAATCACTTAAACCCAGGAGGCGGAAGTTGCAGTGAGCTGAGATCACACCACTGTACTCCAGCCTGGGCAACAGAGCAAGATTCTGTCTCAAAAATAAAATAAAATAAAATAAAAGTAAAATGCATTCTGATTCTAGTATCTGTGGTGCCTGTCCTCTCAGAATTGATACAGAAATCTTTCTGTTCTTGACACTTTGACTTTCCTGGGCATAGTGATTGGGCTTTATTTCAATCCTACTTGCATCATAATAAAACCTGTGATCAAAATAATCATCTATATTTAGAGAAGAAAATAAAGCTCCAGAGGATCTGGAATTTATAGCTATAAGAGCTGTGCAACTGGGCGCGGTGGCTCACGTTTGTAATCCTGAGGATCACCTGAGGTTAAGAGTTTGAGACCAGCCTGACCAACATGGAGAAACCCCGTCTCTACTAAAAGTACAAAATTAGCCGGGTGTGGAGGCACATGCCTGTAATCCCAGCTACTCAGGAGGCTGAGGCAGGAGAATCACTTGAAGCCAGGAAGTAGAGGTTGCAGTGAGCCGAGATCACACCACTGCACTACAGCCTGAGCGACAGAGCGAGACTCTGTCTCAATAAGTTAGTTAATTAATTAATTAAAAATTAAAAAATAAAACAGATTTTACAAACACTTCACACAACTGACATAACAAAGGTTGTGGCTATCTCAACTCACATTCCGATCCATCAAGGCCTTCTCTTGATTTTGAAATAACCTTAACCTACTCAAGAACAAATTTAGAAATCCTTTCTTTCTCTGAAATCTTTGTCAGTGGCTCCAGCATTCTAATTACCAAGACCGGAACCTTGCACTTGCCTGGACCCTGCCCCAATGAATGGTGCCCCCACAGACCAGACATGTGGGGGCACCATTCATTGAGGCAGGGAAGGGAGGAGGACAGGCAGGTGCGGGAGTGGGGAGTGGAAAGAAGATTGGACAGGGACAGTCTCAGGAGCCAACGAGGAGTCCAGGGGCCACACCCAGGACTCTGCAGATGGTCAGATGTGGAGGTAAGAGAGTGGGGAGGGGATGGCCAGGCCCAGCTTTGGAGGGACAAGGGCAGAGATGATACTGGGTGGGGGTGGGCACAGAGGAAAAACCCTGGGAAATAACTAGTGGATAGAGGTTTGGGGAGAGAAGGGGAAGCCAGATGGGACAGAAAAGAACTGAGAGAGGCAGGAAAAGACCCTCCCCACCCGACCCCTGGACAGCCACAGACTGGCGCTAGAATCAGGGACAAGGAGGTAATGAGGAATTTTTTTTTTTTTTTTGGAGACGGAGTTTCACTCTTGTTGCCCCGGCTGGAGTTCAATGGCGCGATCTCGGGTCACTGTACCTCCGCCTCCCAGGTTCAAGCGATTCTCCTGCCTCATCCTCCCTAGCAGCTGGGATTACAGGCATGTGCCACCACGCCTGGCTAATTTTGTATTTTTAGTAGAGACGGGGTTTCTCCACGCTGGTCAGGCTGGTCTCAAACTCCCGACCTCAGGTGATCCGCCCGCCTCGGCCTCCCAAAGTGCTGGTATTACAGTCATGAGCCACGGCGCCCGGCCATAAGAAGGATATTTTTATACCGTTACAGAAAAAGATGAAAGCTCAGAAATGGAAGAGGTCGGAGAACCCGCAAAGCCGTGCATGTGGGGTGAGGACTGCTCAGAACTCAGAGAGGTTTGGTGCTAGAAAGGACCTGAGAGGAAGCTTTGGTCCAACCACTCGTTTCACAGATAGGGAAACAGGGGCCTGCGGATGGGGTGCTTTGCTCCTTGATTCCCAGGGCGCGCTGTCCTCCCCGAACCCAGCCTCGCTTCCTGCGCAGCGCCCAGCAGTCCCTGGCGCGGCGGGCCGGCCCTGCTCTTGCGAGCTTGCGGTCCAGTTGTAGAGGCCACCGGCTTCCTGGAAACATCTGGCTCCGGACCGGGAGGCATGCCGCGCTCTCGGAGCTGGGCTGGAGTAGGTGCCCTTGGCGGCCCTGGCTCTGGCAGTAATGGACTTGGCCCTGGGGAGCGATGGAAATGCTGCGACCTGCCCCCACATTTTTGCCCGAACGAAGACCCTCCGGGCTTTCACGGTCCGGCCTTCTACAGCGGCGGGGGAGCCGCGGCCTCTCGCAGGGCGCTCCGCGCGGTCCCCGACTGCCCGGAGCCGAGGTGCAGGCTGAATCCTGTTGAGCTCTCCATGCTACCACCCCGCCACCTCCACCCTCCCGGGGCGGGTCTAAGAGCTCTTCGGGGAAATTCAAAGCACCACAGGGACCAACGTTTGCAGATGCTCTCCCTGCGCTGCGACCACCCTGTGCTTGGCCCAGGTCTCCCGGAGGCGTCCAGGCGTGCAGGGGGACGGAAGAGGGTGCACCCCAACGGATCCCTTCTCGGCCTCTGGACTTGAGCTGGCCGGTCCGGGGCTTGCAGACCTCCGGGAGGACCTGCGGGGCTAAGCGACGATCAGGAGGCCAGGCCAGGGCAGAGGACCGCCGAGGGCCACCGCGGAAGGCGCAGTCGGCTGCGTCCAGGCTCGCGCCGGCGCGGGCGAAGGCTCCAAATTGGGCAAGCTGTGGACGCAGCTCTGCGCATGTGCAGGAGGCGCCGGAGTTTCACTTTGTAACTTTTAAGTGGTCGGAACACGCCCCGCCTGGCTGGGTCCCGCCAGACACGCCGCCGCCGCAGGTACAGGGGACAGGGGACGTGAAGGGGGGAATGCACCCTCCACCTTTCTCGGGACGTGCGGGGCCGGGTCCACGTCGGGGTGCTCCCCAAGTGTCCGGTTCCGGGACGGCTCCCAGCCTCCGCAGACACCTAAGCCCCCGACCCCAAGCAGGGGTTGACGACGCCGGATTGGGTGGGAGGAGAGGGTCAGGGCAGGGGTCGCCGCGCCCCCATTCCAGCCCTGCGTTCCTCGGGACTTCCTGGCGGCTTTTCAGGACTTCCCTCTCCGACGCTCCGGCTTTTCGCTTTCAGGGCTGGTACCTCTTTCCCCATCCCTCTCTTTGGGATTTGTCGGCGGAATCCGACCTCTCACCTAACTAGGAGCGCAGCTCTGGGCTCCTCCGACCCTAGACGAGGCCGGGCTGGGAAAGGGCCAGGCGTCCGAGTCTCCTGACGCCAGGAAGGCAGAGGCCACCCTCGGGCTGTCCCTGGGTGACCACTTCCTGCAGCCTTGGCGGAGTCCTGAGGACGGATGCTGGGGACTCGGGAACTTGGGGGGAAGGGCGGGGGCGGGACAGGTGAGGCGAGCTCTGCTAAGAAACCAAATCCGCAAAGGTTCCAGCACCTGATAAGAATAGCTGCCTGAGGCCCTGGAGGGGCCTTGGTCATTCAGCCCCAGGCAGGTGGTGTCCTCTTCAAGGGCAGGGGTGGACAGCGTGGTGGACCCCCTGACCCCTCCCTGCCCCACACCTGTCAGGTCATCCTCAAGTCTGCTGTGCCTTCAGGGGGATATGAACGGAAGCCGAGGCTCCTTTTCCCTTCACACACCCCCTTCCTTTGTTTAGTATGGGGGCAAAGGTCTCTCCTAGCTGTTCATTGGGCTCTAACAGAGAAGACATCAGGTGGGGTCCTGCCCTTGTGTTTCCCATTAGCTGGAGGGGTGACTTAAAATAAAGGCAAACAGCTTCTAATTGCTTGCTAGGGCCGGTCCTGGGCTAAGTGCTTTACAGGTGTTGTTTGGGGTCTGTGCCTCCCAACAGCCCCGTGAGAGAAAGTGATCACTCGCATTTCCGGGCCATGGAAGCCAAGGCACGGAGTGGTTAGGCTGCTTGTCTGAACTGCGTGGTGCTGAGACCCTAACTCCAGAGTCTGCTCACATAATCCCTGAGCCACACTGCCTCTCGTTTCAGCCAGGGGCTGTGTCATTTCGTTTGTGCTCCAGGGTAGAGGTAAACAGTTGTCCGGGTTACTGGGTCCTGTTTGGTGTTGCCATAAGGAGAAGTTTGTACTTTACTCTGCAACCTTATTCTGCATCTGAAAGACCAGAGTTAGCTCCTGAGGCAGAAGCCTGGAGCAGCTTGTAGTTTTGCTATGGTCATCACAGGATTGAAAGATTTGGTGATGATAAAATTACCCTGAATTTGTACGGCCCTTCTTGCAAGAACCAACAATATCCATATACTTCCTGCAACATTGTGCTCGCATTTCTAGAGCTTGTCAAGTTGGTCACCAGGCCAGTCTTTGCTGCCAATGGAGACTGGGCAGTGGGTTAGCATAGGTGGTTTACTTTGGCAAGTTCAGACAGCTGTTGGATTTAGCCATCTCCCACTGGCCACAATCAGATGCTTGCATGCACATGGGTTGAACTTTGGGTTGGGAGCGTGAAGTCACCTGCTGCCCACTCTGGCTCTTGGGCCTCAGCAGTAATTCTTGGCTTTCCTACCCTCAGCATATTGAGTGGGAATAAGGGGATGAATAGAGAATTTCTGGAAGGCACAGATAAGTGCTAGGCATTCACATACATCTAGGATGACTGAATATTGCCTGGGGTTCTCAGCCAGGCGGTGCCACTGCAGCCACAGTGCCTAGCTGCTGGTTTGGCCTCCTCCATACCAGCTGCCAGCTAGGTGCTCCCCTCCCCCTGCCTTCTCCTCAGTCTGGCAGCACTGCTTCATGGTGTCTGTGTTCTCAGCTGCCCGTGCACAACGTGCCTGTTTGTGAAGATGCAGAGGAGCTGTCCTGTTGAGAGCCAGAGGGATGGAGCTGTTTCAGTGGGATCTGGACTTTACCTGTCTAATGGGCAGGCACAGGCTGGGACTGAGCTGAAGGGTCTGAGAGAGACTGTGGATCCCCAGAGCTGTGCCCTAACCTGGGTGCTCATCGGAGAGGGCAGACATGACTGGCCACCTGAACTTACCTCCATCTCAGGCTCATAGTATTTGCTAGCCACCTCCCTGAGTTCTTATCAGACTTTGTCAAACCACCCTGGGAAGCCTATTTGGCAAGAGACAAGTGACTTAGAGGCATAACTGGGGCTGGAGGGGGAAGAGAAGCCACAGGTATTTCCCTTCGTGGAGGCCTCTCTCCTTCTCTGCAGTCCTGGCGAGGGTTTGCCACTCCCAGCACCACCACAGCACCCTCCCCTTTCCAGGGACAATGCTCCCTCTGTGAGCATTTTATGGGATGTTTTTTCTTTCCACTTCACTTCTCAAGCCTTCCTTGTTCATGCTGCTGTGTTCCTTTTTCCTAATTCTAGCTCTTGGGGAACCTTGGGGAGCTTCCCCAGTAGCACTAGCCCTTGGGGCCCAGGTGAAGTCCTTTGCTTGGGGTCCTACCGTGAGCCCACAGCTTCCAGGGCTTCTGTGGGAGAGGGCTGCTCCCCTAGCCCCAGCAGGTCCTTGAGTTATTGGTGAAGAGGAGAGAGGCTGGGTCCGCAGGTGGTGCTGGCTGAGGAAGGAGGAGTAGAGTCGCACAGAGGAGCACTGACGGATGGAGAACCAATTCTGGGAGTTTGGGGAGAGATCCAGGCAGGAGGGAGCCCACTGGGCAGAACGTAAAGCTCTGTATGGGCAGCATGCATACACGGGTGTGTGCTGGAGGGTTTCCATCCAGACCCCTATGCTGGAAAAGGGTGGCTCCCATGTGATGCTGGGTGTCTGTGATCCTTCAGGAAAGTCTACAGGCTGGTACCCCAGGACTTGCTGGTCAGGAAAGCCCTGCAGGAAATGAGTGTTAGTTCTGAGGCCTGGCCCTTCGCAGCTTGGGAGGTACCGGGGCTGCTTTTGCCTTTGCCAGAGACAGCTCCAACTGAGGACCTCCCCAACGGGTCCATCCACAGTCCTTCCTTCCCCTAGCGTCTGGTAAGTGTGGGGACAGGAAGAAGGAGGGGTAGGTGGTGGCCTCAAAGTGTTGGGCTGGGGTGTTCCATTGGGTGGTACCACTGGGTGGGGTTTAAAGGGAAGCCAAGAACATCTGTGTTCCAGAGGTCACTCTTGTGACTGTGTTCAGAGCCAGCAGCCCCATGACTCTGGCATCACAACCCCCACTACCTCCAGCCATTGCCAAGTCTCTTAGAAGGTTGAGAAAGTGACTTGGCTCTCTGGGGGATGCTCCCATGCTCTTGGACTTTCCACTTATTCACCCTTCCTGTACTTCCTGTCGTGTGTGTGTGTGTGTGTGTGTGTGTGTGTGTAGGTGTCCATGTGTGATTGTCCCCAGCACTGCAGGCCTAGGGGTTACCCAACATACCCCACCAGCACTACTGGTATCCAAACATCTGTTTGGATTCTCTATATCTTTCCTTCTTGTTCTCAAGATCTTTGTCCCTATAACAGCTAGAAGCACCAGACTTAGCAGAAATCCCCTGGGAATTCTAGATTTACCAGATTTGGGCAGATGGGATCTTTTTTTTTTTTGAGACGGAGTCTTGCTCTGTCGCCCAGGCTGGAGTGCAGTGGCGGGATCTCAGCTCACTGCAAGCTCCGCCTCCCGGGTTCACGCCATTCTCCGGCCTCAGCCTCCCGAGTAGCTGGGACTACAGGCGCCCGCCACCTCGCCTGGCTAGTTTTTTGTATTTCTTAGTAGAGACGGGGTTTCACCGTGTTAGCCAGGATGGTCTTGATCTCCTGACCTTGTGATCCGCCCGTCTCGGCCTCCCAAAGTGCTGGGATTACAGGCTTGAGCCACCGCGCCCGGCCTGGGCAGATGGGATCTTAAGCAAGTCCAGGTTGAACATGTGTTCTGGCCCTTCAGCCACAGTGTGAGAACTTGGACACTAACTCCTGGGCCTCAGGTGTCAGGGGACAGACACTGGAGATTTCTATTAGCTTCACCAGGGGCACCAGGAGCCTCAGGAAGGAAAGGTCAACAACCCAGCCTGGAGCAGTGTTTGCTTTGGAAATGCTGGGCCTTGCAGTTAGACTGATGGTACCCAGGAGGGGTATGTATGTGTGAAAGGGCGGAGCTGGGGGACCCAGAGGTCCCTGAGAAGGCCTTGGAACTCCTGACTCCCTCCCCCTCCCTACCCTAGACCACCCCCTTTGCTTTCTCCTCTGTGGCAAAGTAAAAAGAGAACTGGCATCTGAGAGTCAAGACACTGGGTTTGGGATTCAATTCTGCCCTGACCAGCTCCTTAACCTTAACCTTGGGGCAAGTTATTAAACCTCTGAGGCTTGGTTTCCAAGTATAACAGATGGACCCATCTCTGAGGTCCCAGCTCTGACATTCTGTGAGCAGTGGGAGTGAGGTGTTGTCTGTGGTTCATGGATGGACCATCATGAATACTTGGATGTTCCCTTCTTCCCTGTTTATCCCTGTGTTTTCCTCTTCTTGCCTTTGTGTGCCTTTCTCCCTCTCCCCTGCCTGTACTACAGATCTGCCAGTGGCTTCTGCAGGAGTGACTTTCCCAACATGAGTCCTGGAGGCTAGAGGAGCTTTAGGACTTCTTAAGCCAGCAGCTGCACCAACTCTGTCCCTCCCTTACTCCATGTCACCCCCTCTGGGGATCTGTCCACTGTGTCCTGGATGAGCCATCCACTCTGACCATCTGATCCCCCGAGATTGTCCCATAATGGAGCCATTCTCTGTGGACACCACCAGGCACTCAGAGGTCCAATGTCTGGCTCTCCTGGACTCCTTGCTGCTGGCTCCCTGTGCCCAACCAGTCCCTGGGGAAATGCCCACCTTTGGTTCTGCCAGCACTGGTGGGAACCTGCAAGAAATTTGAGCGCTGAACATCTGTCTGCCTCGTTCTGTTGTCCTGTGCTCCAGGGAAGACAGGCATGATGGCGGACTCCCCATTCCTGGAGCTGTGGCAGTCCAAGGCCGTGTCCATCAGGGAGCAGCTGGGCCTCGGGGACCAGCCCAATGACTCCTATTGCTACAACTCGGCCAAAAACAGCACCGTGCTCCAGGGAGTCACCTTTGGTGGCATCCCCACTGTCCTGCTCATAGACGTCAGCTGCTTCCTGGTGAGAGCCCTCACGAGTCGTGTCCTACTGCCTCAGTTATGTGTTTAAATCCCCTGCCCAGGGCCTTCTGGGAAACTTAGATGAGAAGTCAGATGTAGCTGGGTTTAAATCCCTACTCTGCTGCTTACCAGCTCTGTGACTTGGGCATGTTACATAGCTTCTGTGCACCTCCCCTTTCTGCTCCGGAAATGGAGATCATAATTCCTGCCTCAGAGGATTTTGGAGATTGGATAAGGCCAAAATACTCACATAGCTACGCCTGTGATTATTACCATGATTGCAGAGCTCTCTGCCTGTCATGTCTTTAAGGCCCTTGGGAAGGGTCATCTCAAGGGGTTGAGAAATGTGAATGGAGAGTACGGACTAGAATAGAGCAGCTGCAATTCCCAAGTGTCACCTCCTGTTCCCCTCTGGCATCCCTGGGGTTTTTAAAGAATCAGAAGCTGGGCTGGGTATGGTGGCTAATGCCTGTAATCCCAGCACTTTGGGAGGCTAAGGCGAGTAGGTCGCCTGAGGTCAGGAGTTCGAGACCAACCTGGCTAACATGGTGAAACCCTGTCTCTACTAAAAATACAAAAAATTACCTGAGTGTGGTGGCACATGCCTGTAATCCCAGCTACTCTGGAGGCTGAGGCAGGAGAATTTCTTGAACCTGGGAGGCGGAGTTGCAATGAGCCAGGATCGTGCCACTGCACTCCAGCCTGGGCAACAACAGCGAGACGCTGTCTCAAAAAAAAAAAAAAAAAAAAAAAAAAAAATCAAAAGCTGATTCTCAAAGCCTGCCTTCAGCAGGTGGCCTTTCTTTAACGTAGATCTCCTTGTTTACAAGGATGCCTCCAATTTGAAACATGTCATTGTTCTTCCTTATGCAGACTCAACGTTAGCTGGCTGAGATTTATTGGGGTTAAAGTGCCTCTTCTTTTCACAAATGCCATGGGCTGGCCAGTGCCTCTTGATGCTGTCTCCTAACATGTAGCAGAGACCATCTGAATGAAGGGGGCAGATGGCTCTGATGGAGTAAACACCCTTGGACTGCTTGGAGCTGGAGACTAGGCTTGGGTGGGGAATGTGGGGAGGGTGGCTTAGGGTAGCAGGGAGGAGTGGACAGCGGTGTTGGGGTGGATTTCAGAGTTGGTGGGATTAGAGGAGGGTGGCCCTGGGTCTTCAGGGTGGGGAGAGTTTGGCCAAGGTGAGGAGTAAAGAGAGGGGGGTCTGGGCAGGGACCCTAGGTGGGCTGGGTGGGTATTGTTACAACAGTGTTGGTTGAGAAGAGAGTCACCCTCTACTGGAGTGTGCTGCTGAAGGTGAATTTTTTTTTTTTTTTTTTTTGAGACAAAGTCTCACTCTGTCACCCAGGCTGAAGTACAGTGGCATAATCACAGTTCACTGCGACTTCCTCCTCCTGGGCTCAAGCAATCCTCCCACCTCAGCCTCCTGCATAGCTCGGACTACAAGCACATGCCACCACGTCTGGCTAATTTTTGCATTTTTGGTAGAGATGGGGTTTCACACCATGTTGCCTAGGCTGGTCTCAAACTCCTGAGCTCAAGTGATTCACCAGCCTTGGCCTCCCAAAGTGCTGGAATTACAGGAGTGAGCCACAGTGCCTGGCCAGGGGTGGGTTTTTATTGCAGTAAGTTTTGGGGGTGGGGGAGCAGGGACACATAAGAGCCAGAGGGCCCTGGAGAGCATGGGTTTGTGGGAAACATCTGCACTGCACAGGCCAGGGCGGCAGCTGCTGTGGACAGGGAGGGCAGGCACCTGCTGAGCAGGTTTCGTGGTTTTCCTACAACACGACTCACCTGCCTTTGAAAATATGTCGCCAACTTCCTGATTCACCTGAAGAAAATTCCATGAGAACTCAGTGCCTCTGGGGTTCAGGTCTTCTGGATTTCCTTTAGGAAAACAAAGCCCCCCTTCAAAACCCCTGTTTCTGATCAGAGCAGGCAGGGATGTGCTTGCTAAGATTTATTTCTCTACCTCCCTGAACCTCAAAGAGAGGGACCCTGTCTAGAGAGGGAAGAGAGGCAGGAACATGGCAGGGAGCCTGCCAAGGTGGACTGTGGGGAGGGAGGACAGTCTAGAGTGTACAGATGTCTAGAGCTAACCGGCTTAGTCCAGCCCTGAGGTTGCCGTTGGACACAAGCTTGCTGAGGTGTCCCAGCTTACGGAGGCCGAGCCAGCCCGAGCACAGGTTCTCATGGGGCCTTGCTGCCTGCATGCATGCTGTGTGCCTGCGGGGCCTGCCTTCAGGGGAACCAAACTCAGAGGAAAAATCTGACCATTTCTGGCTCAGCCTGAGGAGGCTGTGCTACCTTGGTTCTGTAATTTAAAATGAAATTTCTGGCCAGCGTGGTGGCTCACGCCTGTAATCCCAGCCCTTTGAGAGGCTGAGCCAGGTGGATCACCTGAGGTCAGGAGTTCGAGACCAGCCTGACCAATATGGTGAAACCCTGTCTCTACTAAAATACAAAAATTAGCCGGGCATGGTGGCAGGCATCTGTAGTCCCAGCTACTCTGGAGGCTGAGGCATGAGAATTGCTTGAACCAGGGAGGCGGAGGTTGCAGTGAGCCGAGATCATGCCATTGCACTCTAGCCTGGGTGACAGAGCGAGACTCCATCTCAAAAAAAGAAAAAAGAAATTTTCTGTAAAGTGAAGAAGGACACTGGTTCCTGGGACTGCTGTGAGGCCAGACCTTACCCTTCTGCTTAGGGGCCACTGAAGGCAGATCAGGGCCTGAGACTGGGTCCTTGTGGTGTCACTGCTGCCTTGAGAGCAAGAGACAGGGCTGACGTGCATAACTAGGCAGGCTCCAGGCAAGCTTGGCATCAGTGCTGGCAGCCTTGGTGGCGTGGGCACAGGTGACAGGAGCTGGTGAAAGGGGTGAGCAAAGCATCTAGGCTACTGAGCTGTGTGGCCTTGGGCAGCTCAGTGCCCTCTCTGGGCCTGTGTGTTTTCCTTCTAGCCCTGCTGAGTGCGGGCAGGTGGGTTTTACCCTTGAGACCGCTGTGTCTTCTAATGAGAAGCCATCCAATATGCTTTTACTTGGTTTATTTTCTATTTTTAGTTCTTAATCTTGGTGTTTTCCATTATAAGAAGAAGATTCTGGGACTATGGCCGCATTGCTCTGGTGTCAGAAGCAGACAGGTAAAGACATATCACCTAGGCCATGAGCATGCATGTGTGTACGTGTATATGAGTGTGTGTATACATATATGTGTGTATAGTGTGGGTGTGTCCCTGGAATGGGCTGGGGGCTTATGAAGCCCTCCGTGTGGGCAGGACCCACACGTGACATTGCTATTAGATTGTGTTCACTGAGTGTATCTACTTGGCCTGTACCAATAGCTATTCTCTTTGCTCTTCACCACAGACCCATGAGGTCAGCCTCACTACCCTCATTGTGCTCACAAAACCAAAACCAAAACAAAAACCAAAACCCAGGCTTAGATGCTCAGCTCCCTCAGGGCTTCTGTTGGGCCAAGGCTGTGAACCTTGTTGGCTTCGAACAGGTTGCTTTAGATACTGAGGGCTTTCATCATCATCTGAAGAGGATGCCCATTTTCTTTCTCCCCTTGAGTGTTTTAAGTGATTATCTTTGAAATTAATTAGCTTGGGGCCAGGGTTGGGTGAGGATCAAGAAGGGCAGCAGAGCCGTCAGGGAACTGTCCCACCCTCCTGCCAGGTCAGTGCCGGCTTTGGATAAGTCTGTTACAAAGCACAGGCTCCCTCGGCTGGGCCTCAGGTCCTTCTAGTTCTGCGTGAGGCTCTAGGATTCTCTGTTCATGTCGCCTAAAGGGTGACAGTGAATTCTGGATCTGCACAACCTGACGTTCCAGCTCCAGCTGGCTGTTTGCACCCAGGATCTTATGTCAGATGTGGCAATAGGAAGTGAGTGATGAAAACTCAGGCACTGGCCCCAGCTGCCACCCAGAGCCTCCCCTGGGGCTCTTCAGGCAGACCCTCCACTCTCGGGCCCCTCCTGACATGTGGCCTGAGTGACAGGGTCCTTTGAACTGGGAAAAGGAGAGGTGTACCTGAAAATGCACCATCCTTTCCCATGATCTCTGCTCTGGGATTTGCTAAAGCCTGAGGTGATGACCTTGGACTGTTGGGGAGAAACTTTTGGGACATCTGATGCCTTTACAGCACATTCAGCTAGAAGTGGGGGCTGTGCACTCTGGTTGAAAAGACCACTGGGGATCAGAGGGCCCTGCTGCATCCCTGGCTGTGCAACCTCGGTCAAGGCCCCAAACTTATTAGGGTCGGTCTCCTTCTGTCGTCTCTTCTCCATGAGGTCACCGTGAAGGTCAAAAGGGAAGGTCTCTGCAAAGGCTTTTAAAGTTAAGTTTCGTCATGTGTTTTGTCTTTAGCAGGGAGACAGTAGAACCAGGAATAGGAGACTAGAGAAAAGGAGTCACGGCCAGGCATGTTGGCTCACAGCTATAATCCTAGCACTTTGGGAGGCTGAAGCGGGTGGATCATGAGGTCAGGAGTTCAAGACCGGCCTGGCCAAGATGATGAAACCCTGTCTATATTAAAAATACAAAAATAGCTGGGCATGGTGGCGGGTGCCTGTAAGCCCAATCACTCAGGAGGCTGAGGCAGAGAATTGCTTGAACCCGGGAGGCAGAGGTTGCAATGAGCCAAGATTGTACCACTGCACTTCCAGCCTGGGTGACAGAGCCAGACTCCATCTCAAAAAAAAAAAAAGAAAAGCAGTCACATATTGCAAACACCTCAGATTTATAGCACATGGGGTATTTTTATGGGAGTACTTGCAAGAAAGGATTTGATTACAATGCCACAATATAAAGTGCCATCATTTGTCCACTCTAAAACATATGTTTTGACATTTCTCATCTCCGAAATTGGGAGGCATCTTGTGATTGGTGGGTGGTCATAGGTTATTTGGCAGCATTTTTTCTTTAACAGTTCATAAAATAATTATGCAAATTACAACCAGTGGTATCTTAGATTTGATAAAATGTAGTATTTATTCCAAATTTTATTTGATAATATTGGGAAATATGCTATAAATTGGCAACCCTTTGAAGTCACTTTAGCTAGACCAGTCACAATGATATGGTTTCTGGGTGTTGACTCCTTGCTGTTCATCCCGTATAACGTAGTTTTATACCATGCCTGGGAATGGTCATTGTCCTTGTCTCTGTCTTTCACAGAGTGAGTTATATTTTGTCTCAGCCATTGAGGGCTGGTAGCTTTGGTTCTGAGCTTCAAGAGGCAGCAAAATACTGGACATGATCTTTTTGACTCTTTGATTTCTTTTTTTTTAAGGAATTATCTGTCATTGTTTTTCTTTTTTGTGTCTCTAGCGAGTCCAGATTTCAGAGATTGTCATCGACTTCCTCCTCAGGGCAACAAGACTTTGAAAATGAGCTGGTTGGTATCTAAGGAACAGTTGTGGTCATGGCCAGGCGTTGGGGACTGGCAGTCATGGTTTTGGGGAGGGAGCAGGGTGGATCTTGAGTGCCAAGTTGCATTGACGAAGGCACCTGAACTTGGGAAGTACCACAGGAGGGATGGCAGCTGGATGACCGGGGATCTTGAGACTGGATGAACTTGCAGGCGGAAAGGGCTACGGAATCCCTTGGGCTTCCCCAGCACTTCTCTCTCTTACATGTATGGCTTTGTGTGACAGTTAATTATGGACTTGCCAGCTGGATTATGAGCCAGATGTGGGCAAGAGCCCTGCCTTCTCCAGCTCTGTTCCCCAGCGCCTGATGCCTAGTAGGTGCTTAGTCATTGTTGAATGAATTATTGAACAAATATTTGTCTTTCCTAGCTGGATAACAGCCCAGCTTTAGGGGTATTAAGTTTAAGAGATGTGAAGGACAATAAAACCTACAGACACCCTTTCCCCTTAACACCCATTCCAGCAGACCATCCAATCCATTAGGCTTGTTTCCTCTCTTTTGCCTCACCTCTTGGTCAGTGATTGTAAACAATCAAACAGCAGCCCACATCACTTTCCCCAGAGCTGCCCTGAGCTTTCATCAGATTTGATCTAAGTTTTGTGATTTGACCATGAGGTTGGCAAGAGATTTTAGCAGGAATTCCAGGCATGTGGTGTATATTGTGAAGTAGTGGGCGCATGCTTGCTGAATATGGGATAAAAGCACTGTTTTTGGTACAACAGGAGGTTAAATGGTTATTTAATGTCAAAGACAATAGTTACATCTGCCTCCCAAAGACACAGATGTTGGAAGCTAATCCCTGTTCTCTCCATTTCCAGGGATGCTGTCCCTGGCTGACTGCCATCTTTCGTCTGCAGTAAGTACACTATGGGGCAGCTGCTGGGGGACCTTTGGGCTGGTTTTTTTGGGTATTTGGCCAATCAAGAGGCAAGAGCCAAGATGCTTGATCTTAAGATGGGGTCTCTTAGATACTTTTCAGTTAATGTCCAAAGCAGTATGTGAGGGCTGAGAATCAAGGTCGCCAGGCAGCCCCTGGGGTCAGGGGCAGAGGAAGGAGGCCTGTAGGATTGGAGCCTCCATGCTGGAGGGCAGACAGTCCCTGCTGGAGCCTGGAGCTTCCCAAATTGAGGTGGATCCCAAGAGTTCTTGAAGGTAGAGCTGTACTTTATTTATTTCAACATATTCAGTGGAAATCATATGTTCATCTCTCATAATACTGCACAAACTAAAGCTATTTTTTTGCTTTAATTATTCAACTTAATATTTAACACCAATTAGATGTCAATGGAAGCTCTCCTAGGCAGGTTTGCATGTCTTTGAATTAGTGAAAAGTGAAGAAATATAATACATTCAATTCATTTGGTTACAAGTTTTCTTTTTTTCAATGGGGCCCATGGAGAGAAATCTAAAAGATTATTAAAGGTGATTAAGAGCCAGTTAGTTACCTCTCATGTGGTGGAGGGAGCCAGGAGGCGGGGACTGATGTGAGTCTTGGTTCTCACCTGCTGCCATATTCCATCGAATCTAAGAAGTCATTGTTGTAAGATGCATGTTATTTTATATAGCACTAAGAACAAGAAAACGTTGCCAGCTAAGCTACCATCAACTATCACGATAGGATACACCTCATTTCAGAGGAGTTGAAATATGCCCGGCTGCAGTGGCTCACGCCTGTAATCCCAGCCCTTTGGGAGGCTGAGGCAGGCAGATCACGAGGTCAGGAGTTTGAGACTAGCCTGGCCAACATGGTGAAACCCCATCTCTACTAAAAATACAAAAATTAGCCGGGCTTGGTGATGGGTGCCTGTAATCCCAACTACTCGGGAGGCTGAGGCAGGAGAATCACTTGAAACCGGAAGGCAGAGGTTGCAGTGAGCCAAGATCACCCCCACTGCACTCCAGCCTGCACGAAAGAGCAAAACTCTGTCTCAAAAAAAAAAAAAAGAAATATGAAAATGACATCTTAGAATTGATGAAATGTGGTGGTTATAGGATGTTGAGTAAGTCCCTCTTTCTGGACCTCAGTTTCCCCAACTGTAGAAGGAGGCTGAGGATAACACGTGCTCAGGCTAATTCAAAGGAATGAATACATGCGAGAGCATGTTGTAAATAGTCGGTTTGGTAGGAGTTGTTCCCAGGGGAACTGGTAGGAGACAGAGCCCTGTGGCAGACAGTCAGCTCTGGTCTGGAACAGGAGGAAGCAGGAGGTGAGTTAATTTATTTAGAAATGAGAACAATGTAGTTAATTGCAAAGCTTTGTCCTCTAGATAAATAGTAATCATGACTCATATGAACAGGCATATTTCTCAGCATCTGCTGATACCACGTACAGCACTAGGTGTTTGATGCTTATTATCTCTTATGAGCCCCTGTTAAGCCAATGAGGTAGGCAGTGGGCAGTTTCCTTGCTTGAGGTCAGAGGCAGGTAAGCTGCGTGACCTGCTTACCTCTCAGGTGGAGGCTGGATTGCATTGTGGTCTGACTGTAAAGCCCACGCTGACATCTTTCAGATCTGCCTTTCTACGATGCAGCCCTTGCCTCCCTGAGCTCTTCCCAAAGCACTGCTTTCCCAGCCTAGAAGCAGTGCCTTCAGGGAGTGGGAAAGAGCAGAGTGCCCTGCCCCTTCTCCCTCTGTAGCACAGAAGTCTAGCTTGTGTGAACCTGGAATTTTCTGAGTCCCCAGTGGACCCAGAGCCTCCAAGTGTAGCACTCCAGGGGTGGGAAAGGGTGGAGCAAGTCACCTCCCCATCTCTGGGGACACAGGGAGGAGGCCAGGGTGGTAGGATAGACTGGGACTCTTGGCTCAACCTCAGGTATCCACTTGAGGGGGAGACAGGAAACAGGTGGGGGCCTGGGCATATTCCCAACTTTATTCTTTTTTTTTTTTTTTTTTTTTCTTTTTTGAGATGGAATCTCACTCTGTCACCCAGGCTGGAGTGCAGTAGCGGGATCTCAGCTCACTGCAACCTCCACCTCCCAGGTTCAAGCAATTCTCCTGCCTCAGCCTCCTGAGTTGCTGGGATTATAGATGTGCACCACCACACTTGGCTAATTATTATTATTATTATTATTTTGTATTTTTAGTAGAGGCAGAGTTTCACCATGTTGGCCAGGCTGGTCTTGAACTCCTAACCTCAGGTGATCCACCTGCCTCAGCAAAGTGCTGGGATTACAGGCGTGAGCCACTGCGCCCAGCCCTAACTTTATTCTGAATGTGATTCCTTAGAAGCAGGACAGGGCTGTGAGATGACTGTATTTATGTACCTTTCCCACACACGTAACTTGGGCACAAATGTTTCTTTTTTTTTTTTTTTTTGAGACGGAGTCTTGCTCTGTCACCCAGGCTGGAGTGCTGTGGCCGGATCTCAGCTCACTGCAAGCTCCGCCTCCCGGGTTCCCGCCATTCTCCTGCCTCAGCCTCCGGAGTAGCTGGGACTACAGGCGCCCGCCACCTCGCCCGGCTAGTTTTTTTGTATTTTTTTAGTAGAGACGGGGTTTCACCGTGTTCGCCAGGATGGTCTCGATCTCCTGACCTCGTGATCCGCCCGTCTCGGCCTCCCAAAGTGCTGGGATTACAGGCTTGAGCCACCGCGCCCGGCCGGGCACAAATGTTTCTAGCAACATCAGATGGAGTGCTGGTGTTCCTTTACCTCAACTATGGTACAGGGGCTAAGATGGTGGGCTCTGGAATTTATATCATGTGAGATCCTGAAAGTTATGCAAATTTCCTGTGCCTTTATTTCCTTATATGTGAACAAAAATGTGGGGATAACAATCAAACCATCTCATGAGATTGTGGTGAGGATGATATGAGACGCTTCATGCAGAGCCGTGAGGCCTGTTCCCGCTGCTCATTAAGATTCCACATGTGTCTTGGCCAGTGATGACCAGATCCTGGAATGGTGTGGGGAGGACGCCATCCACTACCTGTCCTTCCAGAGGCACATCATCTTCCTGCTGGTGGTGGTCAGCTTTTTGTCCCTATGTGTCATCCTGCCCGTCAACCTCTCAGGCGACTTGCTGGGTAATGACCGTCCTCACCCTTGTCTATGTTGTAATGGGGCAGAGTAGCAGTCCTAGGGAAAGGGCTCACTGTGGTAGACCAGAACCCCAGGAATCCTGCTCCAGTTCAGATGTAAGGTGGTCTCCGGGTGACTCTCTGAACATTTCCCTCTGATTAAAGATCTGGAGAATAATCTACCACAAACCTAGGCTAAAACTGGGGCCCCAATATCAATGTCTGGTTCTATTTAAATAGGGGAAAAAGCCTCCCAAGATTTACAGAATCAGGGGCTGTTAGAGAGTCTTTTATACTTTCCTGCCCTCACCCAAATTAGGAGGTCACAATTAATGGACCCAGAAGATATCCATGATACTTAATTAAACTCAGGGTGTGGCATTATATCTAAGGGCAACTGCAAGAATCCACCTTACAAAATGCTACCATGGCCGGGCACGGTGGCTCAAGCCTGTAATCCCAGCACTTTGGGAGGCTGAGATGGGCGGATCACGAGGTCAGGAGATCGAGACCATCCTGGCTAACATGGTGAAACCCCGTCTCTACTAAAAATACAAAAAAAATTAGCTGGGCATGGTGGTGGGCACCTGTAGTCCCAGCTACTAGGGAGGCTGAGGCAGGAGAATGGCATAAACCCGGGAGGCGGAGCTTGCGGTGAGCTGAGATCCAGCCACTGCACTCCAGCCTGGGTGACAGAGCAAGACTCCGTCTCAAAAAAAAAAAAAAAGTGCCACCATGAATCCACTTAGGATACCCAGTGGTTCCCAGCGTTGGTTTTGTAACAATGTAGGATGTTTGTAGTTTTCTCAAAACAAAATGAATTCACATTTTGCCTTTACCTGCAATGGAAGGTTGAGAAGTTATCAGGGAACATGTTGGTGTCAAGCAGAGGCCTTGATGGTGTACCTCTGGAAAGACCAGTCAGGCGTTCTCTGCCTGCTGGTCCAGACATGCTCCTCCTCCCCAGAGCTCCACAAACCCAGGCTGATTGGTTACACCCCCTTCTGCTTCCCCACATGACTCTGGAACTAAGTATCTGTGCTTCTCTGCAGACAAAGACCCATACAGTTTTGGGAGGACGACAATAGCAAACCTGCAGACTGAGTGAGTATGGAGCCTGTGGGGATAGGTGTCGATGGGTGAGACCAAGGAGAAGGCAGGTCAGGAGCCCGGGGCAGGCCAAAGGTACTCCAAAGGAGCCGGCTGGTTCTGAAGGCCCCTTGCAGCTAGTGTGTTGTTGAGCTGTGGGCATGAACACGCTACAGGCAGGCACTGTTTTGCCAGGGTTTTAAGAAACATGGAGGGTCCTGTGGATCTGGAGTTCATTTGTCAGAACAGGAACAGGGACCCCTCTGAAGTGTTCACTGTGGGCTGAGGGGCATTGGCCACACAGCCTCTGTGGGAGGCATCTCTTGCAATGAAGCTGTTGGTCCTCAGTTCAGTGCCCACTGAGGGTAACCAGGCCCCAGCTCTGCACCCCCAGCTCCCTGCCTGGGATCCCAGCTCTGATGGCAGGCGGTTTCCCCCTCAGCAATGACCTCATTTGGCTGCATACCATCTTTGCCGTCATTTACCTCTTCCTCACCGTGGGCTTCATGCGGCACCACACTCAGTCCATTAAGTACAAAGAGGAGAACCTGGTGAGTGAGGTGGGGCTTGGGGACATGTGCTGGGAGGAACTCAGGTGGGAGCTGGAGTGGAGGGGCCTCCTAGGCTCTGCTGCAGGCCCTGACCACAATGAGCTCTGGGAAGGCCTCAGGAGCCCGGCTTGCTTATTCTTGCTCACACTTGGCATCATCTTTAAAAAAACAATTTCCTGGTGGATTGTTTCAAGATTTGGACAGTTACTGGTGCTAAGTAAAGAAGTTTGGGTTGAGAGCAGCCCTTTCTCTTTACCACCCACAGCTTCACAGGGGAGGGGCGCTTCTGTGGGTTGGTTCCAGGCCTGGGTCCTCCTCTGATCTGCTGTGTGACCGCATTTGAGTCACTTCACCTCTTTCTCAGTCTCCTGCTATGTAAAGAAGGCTCATAGAGTTGCTTTGGAAGTGGATTCTTTGTAGAGCCTGGAAGAAGATGATGTGTAATGACATGCTTTGGGGCTCCCCTGGCCACAGAAGGAGAAAACTGGAGCCTTCTAATTTCCTGTTGTTTACTTTCCAGAGGCTGGAGTGGGGTAGGAAACCTGAGCATACCTGCACACTGGCTTGTGAGTGACTTCTGTCCCTACTGTGTTTCCTGGACAGGTGAGGCGGACCCTGTTCATCACAGGACTCCCCAGAGATGCCAGGAAGGAGACTGTGGAGAGCCACTTCCGGTAAGTAGGCGGGGTGGAGGAGAGCTGAGCCCCCTCCACGTAGGACCAGCACAGCCCCACCCATAGGGCAAGCGCCTCAGGTGAGCGCCTGCTGTCTCTCGCTTGGGTATCCAGATGAGATCTGAGAAGGACCTGGCCCTGCCACAGTGTATGGAGTGGCTCCAGTGTGCCAGCCCTGCTGGTGCTGTGCAATGAATGGCGCCGTGGTGGCCTATCTTCTTCAAGCAGCCTGTGCACAGTGTCCAGAGCACAGACCAGGATGTAGGTGCAAATAAACGTCTTGAGAGCATACGGGGGAACAAAAAGTGTTCACCCCGGGGTTCTTAGCATCACCTTTGCAGAATAAGAGACGTGAGCTGAGCATTTGTACAGACCCACAGGGCTAGGGTCTCACAGGTGGAAGGACCTCAGGGCCATCTCTGCGTTTGCTGGTTTGTCCACCCACGCAGTGGGTGTCTGTTGAGTGAGCACTGTGTCTGAGTCCAGGCTCTTCCTGGTAGAACCACCTTTCCAGCGGCTCCCTTTGAGGATCTGCAGCACCAATTCCTGCAGATGGAGGCTGGAGGAAAGGCTTTCCTGTGAGGAGATTACGTGTGCAGCCAGGGATGCGGGGGAAGGCCCAGAGCATCAGGAAAGGTGGAGGTGGGGTGCGGGGGCAGGGTAAGCAGGCCGGGAAGGCTCCCAGGACCCCATGCTGGAGGACCTGAAGGCTGGGCTTAGGAGCTGACATTTTATTCTTTCTTCATTCCTTTTTTTATTATCTTATTTTTTTAGAGACAGGGTCGTGCTCTGTTGCCCAGGCTAGAGTGCAGTAGTGCAGTCATAGCTCATTGCAGCCTCAAATCCTGGACTCAAGGGATCTTCCTGCCTCAGCCTCCCAAGTAGCTGAGACTGCAGACACATGCCACCACACGCAGCTAATTTTTAAATTTTTAGTGGAGATAGAGTCTTGCTATGTTGCCCAGGCTGGGCTCGAATTGCAGGGCTCAAGTGATCCTCCTGCCTTGCCCTCCCAAAGTGCTGGGATTACAGGCGTGAGCCACCATGTCCGGCCTCTCTTCATTCCTTATCAATTCAGCAGCCACTAATTTGTTGCATGGACTAGGAGCTGGCTACACTTTAACTTTGCGCTATTTATGAAGAAAGCACTTGCTAAGGAAATTACTAGACAGAATTGTAAATTGAATGTGTAAAATTAGAACAACTTCTTTAGAAACTAAGTATTTTAGAAATATTTACTAATATGTAAATACTCCATACCAGAATCATTTTTCTCCATTTCTTTGAAGCAACTCCTCAAAGTTGCCTGCTAGGCAACACCTGGAAACAGTAATTCCACTTAATGTATAACTTTGAAGAGAAAAAAAAAGTCTCCTCATTCTCACACAAACATTGCATGACTCACGCTTTCCTCTATTTTAGGAGGCCTTTTTAGTGAATGCTGTTGCAATCCGTGGGGATTGATGTGTGAATTTGCCTTTCAAGCAGGGATGCTTAAATTGCAGTTTTCTTCCTCACAGCTGTTATTGAGACCAGAAATTGTCCTACTGTTTAATTTCATGATTGACATACCTATGGGCGCTCTCTGTCACTAAAATGCAAGCACATCCAGGCCCTGTTACCAGCACCTAGAACAGTGCCTGGCAGGTGGTAGGTACGGATTTACATGGTTCTGGAATCCCCTGGAATTGTATGTATAATTTTGCGTGTACGGTGAGGGGGTATTGCATGGTGGCCACGAGCACTGATCTTGGAGCCAGGTTGCCTATATTCACCTCCTGGCTCAGACACTTACTAGCTGTGTGATCTTGGGTGCAAGCCACTTACCTCTGTGGGCCTCAGTTTACTCATCTGTAAAATGGGGACAAAACCTCACAGGTTATAATGAGGATTATATAAATCAATATATGTAACAATACATGGTCAATAGTGAGTACGTATTTTGCTGGTTCTTTTTTTTTTTTTTTTTTTTTTTGAGACAGAGTCTCACTCTGTTGCCCAGGCTGGAGTGGGGCAGTCTTGCTCACTGCAACCTCCGCCTCCCAGGTTTAAGCAATTCTCGTGCCCCAGCCTCCTGAGTAGCTGGATTACAGGTGTGCGCCACCACACCTGGCTAATTTTTGTATTTTTAGTAGAGGTGGGGTTTCACCACATTGGCCAGACCGGTCTCAAACTCCTGACCTCAAGTGATCTACCCGTCTCAGCCTCCCAAAGTGCTGGGATTACAGGCATGAGCCACTGCACCGGGCCTTGCTGGTTGTTAATATGTGTGTAGACATTTTACTGAAGGTCCTTTGCTTTCATTAGACTTTCTGAAAGGTCTGTGACCTTAAAAAAGCCTACCTGAATAGGATTTCAGTGAGGGCTCAAGGTAGATACTGACCTAGCACAAACAATAAATCTATTCCTTTGGGTCTTCAGAGGGGATAGTGATATGTTCATTTTTCCCTGGGATAAGTGCCAGCTGATTGCAAGCCAAGTGGATATAAACTTGTCAGTTCCAGGCAGTTAGCTTAAACTACTAAAAAAGGCTAGTGGGGTGCGGTGACTCATGCTTATAATCCCAGCACTTTGGGAGGGTGAGACAGGAGGAGTGCTTGAGGCCAGGAGTTCGAAATCAGCCTGGGCAACACAGCGAGACCCCGTCTCTAAAAAAAAAAAAAAAAAATCAGCCTGGTGGCATGTGCCTGTAGTCCCAGCTACTCGGGAGGCTGAGGTGGGGCGACTGATTGAGCCCAGAAGGTTGAGGCTTCAGTGAGCCTTGATTGTGCCACTGTACTGCAGCCTGGGTGACAGAGTGAGACCCTGTCTCTAAACAAAACAAAACAAAAGCCCTCTTTGTATTAAATTTCAAAATTTCCCCCTTTTGGAGGATAAAAGACAGAAGAGAGGTCTCTGCTGGCACAGAAACCAGCAGCGAGATCACTCTGCCATCCTTTCCCTTGGATTCGTGGGCATGTCTCCTGCTTAGGGTGTTTTCTTATCCAATGGCATCTTTTGCCTCCTTCTCTCCCTGGCCACAGGGATGCGTACCCCACATGTGAGGTGGTTGATGTCCAGCTGTGCTACAACGTGGCCAAACTGATCTACCTGTGCAAGGAGAGGTGAGTGGCGGGCGGGCTTTGCGAGATGCCCACTCCTTCCTTGCTGGCCTTGCAGCTAAGAGGGGAGGAGGGAAGCCCTGGACTCCTCCTTCTCCCCTAGCGACCGATGGTTGAACTGTGGGTGTGGGGGTCTCTGCCACAGGATTCTGAATCTAAAGTTTGTGCCCCTGCTCCCACCCCTACAGAAAGAAGACTGAGAAGAGCCTGACCTATTACACGAACCTGCAGGTGAAGACAGGCCAGCGGACCCTCATCAACCCCAAGCCCTGTGGCCAGTTTTGCTGCTGCGAAGTGCTGGGCTGTGAGTGGGTAAGGGCCCCGCTCCCCGGCTGGAAGCGCAGGCATTGGCTTGGGGGTGCCCCAGACACCTGCTTGGGGCCACATCCTCCCAATGGGATGTGTCTTCTGGCAGGAAGACGCCATCTCTTACTATACGCGGATGAAGGGCAGGCTGCTGGAGAGGATCACAGAGGAGGAATGCCACGTCCAGGACCAGCCCCTGGGAATGGCCTTTGTCACCTTCCAGGAGAAGTCCATGGCCACCTAGTGAGTGTGGGCACATCCCAGACCCCTTCTTGAATGACTCCCTGTTCCCCTCCAGATAACTGACTGTCCCTCTTGGGCAGAGATGGTACTGCTGACCCACCATCCCTGGGATTTATCTGTGGTGTTTCCTTCTCCTCCCTCAGCCACCCACACTCACTTTCGGCCAGCCCAGCCCATGTTTGTGTGACAGGTGGTGGGGGTGTGGGCAGCAGCCATGGAGTGGGTGATTCTGGCCAACCCCCTCAAGCTGATGTGGCTTGGCCCCACTGCCAGGCTCTTCCCTGCTGCCCTGGACCCATCCTGTTGGCTTCATGTACCAGCCTTCCCCGAAGGGAGATGGAGGCACCCTCCTTTCAGACATCTGCTCTGGACCACAGATCCTTCTGTCTGTGGCTCCCCACCTTCCCACAAACGCAAAGCTGTGGGGAAGACCCCTGGGGCACGCTGGGGCGCTCACTGCTGTCGGAAGCTCGACCCTGGGGAGTGGCTTTTCACAGTGGCCCTTTGCATGGGACTCTAGGCTCTCATGCCTGTGGTCTCAGTGTCATCTCGCCTTAGGAGCAGCAGGGGGTGGGTTGGAAGAGGGGTGCCGAAAGGAGGTGTCCAGCCACTGCCCCTCCCCCTGCCTTCTCTGCCCCGGGCATTGTGACACTGGGAATGGACTCACACAGGACTTCCTGCCTCCCTGCAGACACTGGGGCAGGAGGAAAGGGGAAGGCATCTGAGGCAGGAGTAGAGGGGCTGCTGGGCTCCTTATGGGAAGTTAAAGGAGAAAAAGCTGTGACCTGTTGAGATGGTGAGGGTTGAGGTGGGAGCCTTGAGGAGGGAAGCTTGGGAATAGGCAGTGTATAACGCGGTCTATTGCTACCCTTGGGCCTGGGGAAAAAGTGACAGAATGAAAAGGTGAGCCACTGGCTTGGCAGTAGCATTGATCAGAGCTCCAGCTTAACAGGCAGGGTGGAGGGGGATGGCCCTATGGAAGAGCAGTGTGTTGGGATGTGTTGCCCTCAGTTTCCTTATCTGTAAAATGGGAATAGTACTCCCTTTCTTGCTGGTGGTTGCGAGGATTAAACAAAATTCTCCACACAGTGTGCTAGCATGGCACCTCTTACATAGCATTACTCATTACACTAATCACAACAAAGGAAAGGTCCTGTGTCACTGCTTGCCACTCCTACTCAGTCCTCACTTGCCACGGTAACCTGAGTAGCCTGGGCCTGGCTGTTTCTACATTTCCTTGCAGCATCCTGAAAGATTTCAATGCCTGCAAGTGTCAGAGCCTTCAGTGCAAAGGTGAGCCCCAGCCGTCCTCCCATAGCAGAGAGCTCTGTACCTCCAAGTGGACAGTCACCTTTGCCGCTGACCCTGAGGACATCTGCTGGTGAGCTCCTAGAACAGGGAGAGGTGGGAAAGAGGCCTGGGTTCCTGGTGGGGGAGCTGCCCATCACCTGGAGCA
The DNA here is from genome assembly GCF_003255815.1 of Theropithecus gelada. Taxonomy (NCBI): domain Eukaryota; kingdom Metazoa; phylum Chordata; class Mammalia; order Primates; family Cercopithecidae; genus Theropithecus; species Theropithecus gelada. The sequence goes on from NC_037668.1 coordinate 139,762,101, forward strand.
CAGGTGTGACCTGGCAGTCAATGGAGATCTCCACACATCTGCAACTCTCTGGGCCATGATGCTGTGATGTGCTCAGTGTGGCCCAACTGGGGTATCTGCCCAGCCCTTCCCTCCAGTGTTCCTTCCTAGCATTCAAGTGCTACCCAGCAGAAATATAATGCCAGCTCTGAATGTAATTTTAAATTTCCTAATAGCCATGCTAAAAAGGTAAAAAGAAACAGTTGAAATTAATTTTAATAATTTATCTCACCCAATATATTCAAACTGTTATTTCAACATGCAATCAATTTTTGAAAAATGTGAGATGTTTTACATTCTCTTTTTCACACTTAGTCTTCAAAATCTGGTGTGTATTTTACACTTCTAGCACCTCTCAATTCATACCAGCCACATTTCAAATGCTCAGTAGCCACATGCAGCTTATGCAGTCTTACTTAGGTCCAGTGTCAGCCTGGAGCTGTGCTGGTGAGCTGAGCTGTGTCCATGGGGGCCATGGTGAGCCTCCAGTGCTGTGCTGAGGGTAAGGGAACCCAGCGCAAGACCCAGCGCAGCTGCCTGTCCAGCTCTGCCTCAGCTCCTTGCACAGAATGAGCTTGAGTTGCTCCTCTCTGCTCGGTTCTAGTTCTGCCTTCAACAGTTTTGCTCTTTGGTTCACAGGGCTTCCTAAACTCAGGATTGCTTTGTGGGTCTGTTCTTTGGGATGAGAGGCCAGGGCAGGTGCAAGCTATGCCTTTGTTCCTTTGTCCCTGCCTCCCTCGTCCCTGCACCCCAGCCATAGCCCCCTTGGGAAGAATGTGTCATTAGTCACAAAGCATTGCAGATGTGTCTAATAAATGCCATGCTGGGGCTAGGCATGGTGGCTCACACCTGTAATCCTAGCACTTTGAGAGGCTGAGGTGGGCGGACTGCCTGAGCTCAGGAGTTCAAGACCACTCTGGGTCACATGGTGAAACCCTGTCTTTACTAAAAATACAAAAAAATTACCTGGGTGTGGTGGTACATGCCTGTAGTCCCAGCTACATGGGAGACTGAGCAGGAGAATTGCTTGAACCTGGGAGGCAGAGGTTGCAGTGAGCCGAGATCACACCACTGCACTCTAGCCTGGATGACTGAGCGAGACTCTGTCTCCAGAAAAAAAAAAAGAAAAGAAGGCCTTGTTTGGCCTGCTTCGGTGCTCATGCCATCTCTTTGGGTAGGTTCTGGCCCCCACACTCTAGCTGAGAGCCACATCTGAGAGAATAACCTTTGTTCCCTCTGAGCTCTCGGGGATCTAAGACTTGGCCTTTCTGTAGTTCAAGGTCAGTGCGGAGAACTTGCCCCCAGGCTAGTCTCTTGGTCTGCCTAAATCTGACCACCTGACCCACCTAAGCCACGAGCACTGGGAGACAAGCCTGGAGACCTGTGTCCCCTCTCCCCCCTGCAGGAAGAACCTCTCTATCCAGGGCCTCCGCTGGTGGCTACAGTGGCTGGGCATCAACTTCACCCTCTTCCTGGGGCTGTTTTTCCTGACCACACCCTCCATCATCCTGTCCACCATGGACAAGTTTAATGTCACCAAACCCATCCATGCGCTGAATGTGAGTAACTGTTCTGCAAGGCCCCTCCCAGGAGAGCTGGTGAGAAGAGGGCTTAGTGGGTGGGGAAGGAATGGGGACAAGAGTGGGGTGTATGCGGGAAACTAAACCAGGGGGTCATGTCGCTCAGCTCACATCCTTGCTTTTAAGCCCTGAGCAGGCATGGCCACGTTTATTTCAATGTCTTTATAGTAATGCCATACACACACACACACACATTATATGTATATATATACACACACACACGCATACATATATATTTTAATAGACTGTATCTAAATACTCAATGGTGGGGACCATTTGAGTTGAATGAGGCCTATTCAGTTTGGTAGAAATTAAGCATCCATTAAAAATTGTGTAGATTTTGTGGCACCTATGCAGGGCTCCTGACAGAAGCAGGGATGTACCAGTGAGGCATGTCTATCATGGACACTACGGGGAGTGGCCAGGAAGGAAGGAAAAGAGCTTCGTTGATTGGAGGTGGCAGGATCACAAATTATTTCTTTTACATTTTAGTTGCTAATGACCTTGTTATAAAACTATTCTGGGGCCAGGCACGGTAGCTCACGCCTGTAATCCCAGCACTTTGGGAAGCCAAGGCAGGCGGATCACCTGAGGTCAGGAGTTCAAGACTAGCCTGGCCAACATGGCAAAACCCCATCTCTACTAAAAAATACAAAAATTAGCCAGGTGTGTTGGTGGGCGCCTGTAATCCCAGATACTCAGGAGGCTGAGTATCTCCCAGATACTCAGGAGAATTGCTTGAACCGGGAGGTGGAGGTTGCAGTGAGCCGAGATTACACCACTGCACCCCAGCCTGGGCAACAAGAGCGAAACTCCACCTAAAGAAAACAACAACAACAACAACAACAAAAAAAACAAAAACTATTTATTCTGTATAGGTAATGAATGATTTTCAAAAATCTTACATGAGTCAATGAGGTAACAGCCAAACACTCAACTGGCATTTACTCAAAAAGCTATTGGTTTCTCATGATTAACTTTGCCAAGCCATCTCCCTAAATTTTTTTTCTTTTTAAATTTCACTTTGCATTTGGTTACTTATTCTCTGGGAAAGCATACTGGGCAGGAGGGCCTCCTTGTCGTCACTTTGCCATTCTCCCCATCTGATGAATTCTGAACCTCAGTTTTTCATCCAAGGACTGGAGTTAAAACACCTGCCCTATTATACAGGACGCGAGGCTGTTGTCATGATAATCAATGAGCTGATGTGTGGTTGAAGCTCTTATCTGACTCCATAAATAGTTTAAAACTACCTAAGTATAAATTCAGCAGTTTTGTTTAAGATTTCAAGCAGGTATTATAAACATGCATTCCTTTGCCAGTCTTTTAATAGAGGGACAGGCCTATTCTTTTGAGGATGGATCTGCTGTTAAGAGCTCCCCTTTGTCTATTTTACATCAACCACTCCTTATTTCATTGTTTTGTGATTCCAGTGTTGCCTTCTTTAAAATAAATGAAGAATTTAGATATTTGCAGAGCCATTCTGAATATAGAAACTTCCTAGATCGCATATCCCTTGATCTTTTATCGTTAATTTACTCTCATCTAATTAACAGCGTTTTTTTTTTTAGAAATTGACTTTTATCAAGTCTTTCCAAAGTATCCAACTTCGTTTTCAAAGAAAATTTCTCTCTATTTTTATGTTCATCTAATAAGTGACAGTAATAAGTCAATCAGCTCATGTAATCACAGTAACAAACAGCAGGATTGTGGACACACACAGTAGAGTCCTGATATGCTGCAGCTGGACCAGTGGGAGCTGAGCAGGCAGGGCATCCCCTGCCCGCCCCACACCCCCAGCCAGGACTCCAGGCCTTCAGTGTTCAGTCTTCCCATGGCATCAGTCATTTGTTTTGTATAGGGAGCAGAGAAGGTTATTTAATCTGTTTAGTCAGATAAGTGGTGTTTACTTGTATGTGAAATTGCTTTCTTTGCTGTGCTGTGAGGAGGTATACAAATATAAGGTGCTGTTACTGATTATTCAGCCAACATTTATGGACTACCAGCTCTGTACCTGGCACAGTGTTGGTTCTGGGGGTCAGAGATGACAAACTCCTACCCCAGGAGTCTGAGCGACCGTGCCAGTAGGTCATGGCCTCAGAGCCGTGTGGCCCACGGCCCCTGTGACACTCTCTGCTGTGGACCTTTCTCCTAGAACCCGATCATCAGCCAGTTCTTCCCCACCCTCCTGCTCTGGTCCTTCTCGGCTCTGCTCCCCTCCATTGTCTACTACTCTACACTGCTGGAGTCTCACTGGACCAAGTGAGTACCCGGGAGTCCTGAGTTCCTGCCCCTAAGACGTATTTGTCTGACCGCTCCCTTGTCCACACCCTGTCCCCCAACTGCTCAGCCAATGGGCACATGGCAGGGGCCTCACTGGGGGCACCTGGAGCATCTGGGGGACTGTGAGTACTCACCTTTGACTTCCTGCAGGTCAGGGGAAAACCAGATCGTGATGACCAAAGTCTACATATTCTTGATCTTCATGGTGCTGATCCTGCCCTCCCTGGGTCTCACCAGGTATATGCCACCACCTCCTGCTGTAAATTCAGAATAAGAGTCACATCAGGAGAGCACTGTCCCCAGGAGAATGCAAATGGTTTGGTAGCAGAAGCAAACCTCTAACAATATCTAAGTGTGTCGCAACCTCTTGGCGTGCAGTAGGGCTGGGTCATTGATTCTTCTGCCAATATGATTGTTCTTCTTTAAAAAAGAAAATAACACCATATTGGTCAGGCTGGTCTCGAGCTCCTGACTCAGGTGATCCACCCGCGTTGGCCTCCCAAAGTGCTGGGCTTACAGGTGTGAGACTGTGTCTAAAAAAACCCAAAAAACAAAAAAGAAAGAAAAGAAAAGAAAAAACAGCTTGAAAATTTTGTGGCCAGGCACGGTGGCTTATGCCTGTAATCCTAGCATTTTAGGAGGCCGAGGTGGGCAGATCGCTTGAGTCCAGGAGTTCCAGCCTGGGCAATATGGTGAAACCCCGTCTCTACAAAAGAAAAAAGAAAATGAAACTTACCAAGGACCTTCCACTTAGGGAGGGCCTCATTATGGCTTTGTTTATCTCAAAGAAGGAAGTTTCTGTTAAAGCAGACTGTGACAGGTCATGCTGCAGTAATGCATCGTTGAGAACAAAAGTCGATCTCGAGCTTTGGCCTGTTTTTAGAGCAAAAGAAAATGAAAGCATATGTAGTGACAATATGGAATGCTGGAAATAAACTCTTAGGGGGTTCCTTTGTTTTTCAGTCTAGACTTTTTCTTCCGGTGGCTCTTTGACAAAACTTCCTCGAAGGCTTCCATCAGGTTGGAGTGAGTATTGCCAAGTTGAGTTTTGGAGCCATGGCTCTGGGTGAGAGTCCCACAGGGGCTAGGGCTGCAGTGGGGTGGGTAGGGGTGCTCGTAGCCTATGCTTCCGAACAGGCATCTTTCTCCCCAGACAGCAGGGCTTGGGGCCTCACCTCCACCCTGCCAGGTTCCTGGTAGACACCGTGGGAGCTGACCCACTTTGTGCTATGCTTCCAGAAATGTGGTTAATTTTTTAGGCCAGAACTCAATTAGCAGCTGTCTCATTCATTCTTTGAAACTTACTGAGCACAGAGCCACATGGGGAGAAGGAATTGCTGGGTCTCAGTGGTGCCAGGGAGTGGGGAAAGGAGAATAATAATTAAACATGGCAACCGGGATGCCTCTGGGCTCTGGGGATTATTTTTGCCAGAATAGAATTAAACTTACTGCCGATGTATCCTTGTTAGTATTTTAAACTTACACCATGCCACTTAACAGTAATAGCTATTGTTTAAGAAGGCACTACGCTAAATGCTTTATGCATCTTTTTCTCACTGAATCTTTACAATGAGCTATGAGGAAGATACTATTATTCTCTCCATTTTACAGATGAGGAGACTGAGGTTCGGGGATGTTGAATAACTTGCCCAAGTCTACCCAGCCAGTTAAGGAACAGAGCTGGGATTCAACCCCAGCCCCTACAGACTATACGTTAGGTCTTAATATAGGCCCAGAGGCTTGGCATTGACTTTCCTAAAAGAATGTGCTTACCTGTAAGGATGGGGTGAGTTATTTTAAATGAGTTCTTGCTGAGTAAGCTGATGAGTTGGGAGCTGGCGGCTATGACAGACACACATACATACAACCAGCAATAGTCTAGGTTGACAGTGACTTTCAGATTGACAAATCCAGTGACCAACTCAATTCTCATCTTATGATCTATCAGCGACATCTGACACATTTATCCAAGCCTTCCCTCTCGAAGCTCTGCCTTGGCTGTCTCATCCGGCGGCATCCTCTTGTCACCCTCCTTGGTGGGTTCTTTCCCATCTCCCCAACTCTAGATTTTGGCTGCCTGAAGTCTCAGCCCCCAGTTCTGGGTCCACACTGCCTCTCTAGGTGACTTCAGCTGAACCCATGGCTTCCATGCCATGAGACTGCTCCTGAATTAACTTATGCGGACAACATCCACATTTATGCCTCTAGCCTGCACCTCCAGGCTGATAACCCAACTGCCCACCTCAAATTCCAGCTGGAGTTTTACTGGGTACCACGGATGTTACCTGCCCAAAACCAGACTCCTGACTTTTACCCTCAAATCTGCTACTCTATAACTTTCCCCATTCCATATTGTTTTTCTAACTGTTTTGGCAAAAAACCTCAAAGTTCACCTTGTTTCCTTTCTATCCCTCCCATGCCATACCCAGCCTATCAGCAAATCCTGACAGCTCTCTCTCTAAAGTAGATCCAGAATCCCTCCATATCTCATCACCTCCATCACAACTGCCCTCGCCCCACATGGGGATCACACAGCGGCCATCTGTGTAGTCTTCCTGACCCCATCGGAACAGATCCCTTGCCCTGGGTCTGCCCCCAGCCCCTTTCAGCCTTGTCTTCTGCCTTCCCCCAGCCCACTGCTGTCCAGCCCCACCTGCCCTTTTGTTCTTCCTGGATGTGCAGCAGACGAGGGAATCCTCAGGCGTCTTATATGTTGTTCCCTTTCCCTGGAATCCTGTCTTCCCAGGTTTTGGGATGACTTGCTCCTTCACTTCTTCACATCTCTGCACGAGTATCACCTTGTTAGAAAGGCTCCTCCAACCCTTGTATAACATAGGAACCCCCCCTGCTTTATTTTCCTCTAGGACTCACCACCCCCGGCATATGGAATATTTGTTTGTTTGCTTCTTTGTGCCCCCAGCTAGAATGTGGATTTCAAGAGAGTGGGGGCAGGGGCTTTGTTCTGTTCTCAATGTCTGGAAAGGTACTTGGCACACAGATGTGTTCTCCAAATATGTGCTGAATGAACGGAAGACTATACAGCCCTCCCAGGGGCTTTCTGCTCCTGCCCAGCCTAGGAGCCCCTCCTCTCCCTCCAAGAGCGGCTCTCAGCTCACAGACCTGGGCCCCGGTTTCCCCAGGTGTGTCTTCCTGCCTGACCAGGGCGCCTTCTTTGTGAACTACGTCATCGCCTCGGCCTTCATCGGCAATGGCATGGAGCTGCTGCGGCTGCCAGGCCTCATCCTCTACACCTTCCGCATGATCATGGCCAAGACGGCTGCCGACCGCAGGAATGTCAAGCAGGTGCCATCCCCTGGGCCCAGGGCTGTGCCTCTGACTCCCTCCCATGTCCCCCTTCACTGACCCAAGGGCCTCTCACCCCCACTACCCCCGCTAATGGGTAGCATTTACCCGACTACTCACTAATGCAGGCACCGGGCTAAGTGCTTCTCAAACCCGGGCCCAGGCAGGCGTGGTCTCCTCCAGCCTCCTCTCTAGCTCACAGGCTGGAGGAGAGAGTTTGGGACTCTGGCATTTGAAACAGTTTGATCACACACATACATACATACAACTCAAACCAACAGACTCTTTTTCCATGGGTGCCCATTTGCATAAATTCTTAGCCAAACCCCAGATGTCAAAGGCATTTTTGGCTTATGGCATTTATTCCAGGATTCCCTGAACCGGAGGGTGTGGGATTCTCCTTTCTTCTCCTCTGCCATGGTGGACACTGCGCGAGGAAAGTGGGAGAAGTGCTGCATTCCTTCATTTCATTCTCAGCCCCTTATGAGCCAGGCACTGCTAGTATCCCGATTTCACAAAGGCACGAACTAAGCTGGCCCAGGATCCCCTGCTAGAAGGGCTGGAGTCACGAGGAGTCACTCTACACCTCTTCCCCGACCACCTCTTCTCTCCAGGGGCTCACACGCCTGTTGGGTGGACAGGATTGGAACGAAGGGAGCACTAGCAAACACGCATCACCGTGCCTCAGGAGGGCTGGGTGCGCTCAGTGAAGCAGGGCAGGCTGGGAGGGATGGGAAGGACCTTGGGAGGCGGGGAGCCACGCATCTCCTATTTCCAAAGTCCTCTACCCCGCTCTCCCCTCACCACTTGGAGAGCACAAAAGGGTGTTTGAGGTGGAACAAGTCCATGAGCTCCTCACCACCTCCTTCTCCCAGAACCAGGCCTTCCAGTACGAGTTTGGAGCCATGTATGCGTGGATGCTGTGTGTCTTCACTGTCATCATGGCCTATAGCATCACCTGTCCCATCGTTGCGCCATTTGGTGAGTGACCCTGGAGCCTCTCCCAGGGTACGTGGACGGCTGATTGCACCAAGCCTCTCAGGGACAGCTAACAATTGTGCCCAGGTTGGAGTTCCCAAAACCACAGCCACAAGAGCCACAAGCTGCCAAAGACCCACGTGACACCAAATTTCACTCATTTCTTTCTTTTTTTGTTTTGAGACAGGGTCTCATGCTGATGCCCAGGCTGGAGTGGCATGATCTTGGCTCACTGCAACCCCCACCTCCTGGGCTCAAGCCATCCTCCCACCTCAGCCTCCTGAGTAGCTGGGATTACAGGTGCCCACCACCATGCCTGCCTAATTTTTTGTATTTTTAGCAGACACGGGGTTTCACCATGTTGGCCAGGCTGATCTTGAACTCCTGACCTCAGGTGATCCACCCGCCTCAGCCTCCCAAAGTGCCGGGATTACAGATATGAGCCACTGTGCCTGGCCTCATTCATTTTTAAATGAATTCCTCCCACTGGCCCTCAGCTAGGACCTCTCTCAGTACTTCTGGTCTGAGGTTCTCTGCCCAGTGACCACGTCGTTCATGGTTGATTTCTTTAGCAGCAAGTAAAACAGTCACAATCAAAGCTCTTGTGCTGCTTTCACTCCGGCAGATGCCTGCCTCCAGAATCGTCTTGGAAAGAGGCTGTTTCACACTTGGATGTCTGGCCTCAATTCCTCCCCAGCCCTTCCCATGCAGAGCCCCGTATGGCATGCTCCCACACCCTATCCTACAAGGCAGGTCTTGTTTCTATTCCCCCTTCACAGATAAAGAACTTCATATGTTGTTCATATGTAGTAAGCAGGAGAACCAGGATTTGAACTCGGGACTGTTTAAAGACCAAGGTCCTGGCCACTAAAATAAAAAAAAAAAAAATCCTTTTGAGCTGGCAGATGAATGAAAGGCTCTAGAAGGAAACAGAAGACCCAAGAGACTGCTGGCAGCGATAGCTGAGGTTTAGGGGGAGAAGTTGTTTTAGTTTTCACTGTATACTCTCTTGTGTAGTTTTAAAAATTTACAGTATTTACACTTTCAAAACAAAATTTATTTTTTAAAAAAGAACCTGGGACCAGGCACGATGGCTCACTCCTGTAATCCTGGCACTTTGGGAGGCCTAAGCAGTGGATCATCTGAGGTCAAAAGTTCGAGAACAACCTGGCCAACATGGTGAAACCCTGTCTCTACTAAAAATACAAAAATTAACTGGGCATGGTGGCAGGCGCCTATAATCCCAGCTACTCAGGAGGCTGAGGCAGGAGAATCACTTGAATCCAGGAGGCAGAGGTTGCAGTGAGCCAAGATTGCACCACTGCACTCCAGCCTGAGCAACAAGAGCGAGACTCCGTCTCAAAAAGAACCTGGCATAATAGAAAAGGCAGCACCCACTTTCTGTTGGTCCCCCATGTGCGATCCTGTGCCAACCCTGGGGTAAGATCCTTGGGCCTCATTCTCTGTTGACTGATGAGGGCGGGGATCAGCTGGGTGGGAGAAGGCCAGGGGTGTGGGAGCACTGACATACGGGGGCTCAGCATGGGAAGGGCTGGGGAGGAATTGAGGCTAGACATCCAAGTGTGAAACAGCCTCTTTCCAAGATGATTCTGGAATGTTAGTGTTCTGTGGGGACAGGATCACAGACACTGTGACTCCCTTGGTGTGGGGTCCGTCCCACAGACCCTGATCCAGCGACGAATGAAAGACATACACTGACAGATATTTTGCCTGTCAGTGTGGCTAAGGGGCTCTGCTGCCTGAGTCTGCACCTGTGGGTGATCAAAGGTTGGTCTCAGGACCACATGAGTAAACAAGCTATTTGGGTAAACTCCCCCACATTCCTATGTATCTACGCCCTAAGCTTTTGAGAGAATTCAGCTGCCTTCAGCCAAACCCTTTACTGAAGTTATGCAAACCTCTCGGCCTTCCAAGGTTTGTGTCTATTTTCTATAACTTTATCTTAAATTTTCTCCCACCACCCTGACCGATCCCCTACACCTTGGGGTCACAGAGAAGTGAGGAAGCGGGTAGGAGAGAGAAAGAGAAACAAAACTAGCAGCCAGAGGTGCAGGATGCCTCATTTTGTGTTCAAGCAGTAGAGCAGCAGCCCCAGTCCTGGCTCCTTGCCAAAACAGCCGCCCCTGAGAGGAAGAGGGCAGAGGTGTCTGTGTGGCCCTGCAAGGTCTCCAGCTCACAGCCCCATCCCCTGCAGGCCTCATCTACATCCTGCTCAAGCACATGGTGGACCGGCACAACCTCTACTTCGTCTACCTCCCAGCCAAGCTGGAGAAGGGGATACACTTTGCTGCTGTGAACCAGGCCTTGGCAGCCCCCATCCTATGCCTCTTCTGGCTCTACTTCTTTTCCTTCCTGCGCCTGGGTGAGTGGCCCTTCCAACCTGGGGCCAGCCCTTGGCCTCCCATCCCTGCATCCCCACCAGCCAGTCAGATCCCCCATTGCTTTCACAGCATCAGCTTGGCATCCAGTCAGAATGTGGTGCCCAGAGTGAGGGCTGGTTAGGTGTCCAATCAGAATGTGATACCCAGAATGAGGGTCGGTTACATGTCCAATCAGAATGTGTGCCCAGAGTGAGGACTGGTTAGGTGTCCAATCAAAACAGGACACCCAGAGTGAGGGCTGGTTGGGTGTGGTGGTGACAGCTGAGCTCCTAAGCTAGCCCGAGTGCAGGTGTAACCCTTGTGAAGGCCTGGTCAATTGTCCCATACGTCCCTGAAGAGAAGACAGTGCCGTTATCAGCTGTGCAGGGACTGAACCAGAGGAAATGGGGAAGCTGATCCAGATTGCCCTTTGAGGGTGGTGGTTGGACCCGGCTCCTTGTATCTCCTGGCATGGAAGAGGTGGGGACATGGAGGAGAGAAAACTGACACTTCTGGGGGAAAGTTACGTCTGCCCTGGTCAGACTGGGGGTGTGGGACAGTCCATCCTACCTAGCCCAGGGCACTGGAGACTGGAGGGAACGGACCCAGCAAGGAGGCTGGTGAATTGCCATTGACTTGGCATCCCAGTGCCTGAAATGCAACCAGGGATGATGCCAGCCATTCAGTGGGTCCCTCTGTGTGCTCCTGGCTGTGAAGACACCATCCTTGCTGCTGGAGTTGAGGGCTAGGGGTGGGGGTTAGGCCTTACCTTTGTTTTCTGCCTGAGGGATAAGTCACGGGCAGTTTCCACACCAGGTGTGGCCCCTTCCTCAGCAGGGTGAGGGTAGGTGGTGGCCCCTCCCTGCCCACCCCAAGGCTGGCCACCCTCTGTCCCCAGGTATGAAGGCCCCTGCCACTCTGTTCACCTTCCTGGTGCTGCTGCTCACCATCCTGGTCTGCCTGGCTCACACCTGCTTTGGATGCTTCAAGCACCTCAGCCCTCTGAACTACAAAGTAAAGGTCCCCGACCCCACTGCCCCGTCAAGTCCTGGGAGGAACAGATGGTGGGACGGGCTCGCTCTCAACGCCTCCCACCCTTGTCCGTATCAACACAGCAGCAGCCTTCTCCAGATTCTGCTTCTCCATGGGAAAGGCGTGGGTGGTTGGGTGCCATGTGTAGCTTCCCTTGCTCCCCTCATCACTGCACTCCCCCACCCCATCCTCTCTCAGGCTGCCAGGGAGCTTGGTGCCAGCTGGTACTATTATTCCGGGTGTTAATAGTCTCTGTGTTTGGAGGGTGTTCGTTCACAGAGATCAGTTTTGTTTATCATTGCAAGTTTTTGCTGTTATCTGCAGACAGAAGAGCCTGCAAGTGACAAAGGAAGTGAGGCAGAGGCCCACATGCCTCCACCGTTCACAGTAAGCTGTCTGTGCCCCTCAGCCTCCGAGCTTGTCGCCCTTTTTTGCTTTGGTTATAACAGTCCCAACCAGATGGGCCCCAGCAAATGTGCTTTGATGATCTCTTGCTAAGATCACATGGCAGGCAGGTTTGTGAATTAATGGCAGAGAAGGAATCCCGGTCCCCCTGGGTGTTTTAACCTGCATATTTGAAACTGTTGAGGAGATAATGAGTCTTGTCTCGGTTCATGGCCATCCCCCTTGATTTCAGTTCCCTGCTCTGACACCTGGGAGGTGTCCTTCTCTGCATATTTAATAGCTGGTGAGTTTGGGGCTTTAGTGAAGGCACATGGTAAGGTGCTACGGTTTGACAAAGTTTGTCATCAGCAGTGCACCTGCCTCTGCGAGGTCCTCCACTAGGTTCCAAGAGGGTGTCAGACAGACTTCCCTTTGAATTCAAGAAATGAACATTGCACCTGCTTCAGAGGAAGACGCCACGGTCTTCCTCTGAAGGCTCCTTGTCTTCCTGGTTCTCCCTGCCTCCAGGGTCCTGCTCCTAGGGTGGGGCTGGTAAGGGAAAAGAGAGCCCCAGGGTTCCAGAGCTGTGGCCACCGGCCTTCCTGACAGCCGGGCCAGGACAGAGCCGACCTCATCTGCAGGGTTCTTTCTGGTGACTGCCTCCCAGGTGTCAGGCTCTCTTATCGGTGTCTGTCCTTGGACAAGTTCCAAAAGAGGGAGGGCCTCAGAAGGACTCATTACCCAGAGACACACCTGTGGCTTTGCTGGCCAGGCAGGGAACACGCAGGACAGGTGGATGATGTCAAGCCCTCACTCACAGTCAGGGTCTCGGGAGGAGTGGGGCAGGGCTCTGCGCCCAGGGTCAGTGGCTGGAGCCTGGGATTGGGAGGAAATGAGACTCACACAGATATGTTGAGCATCCCAGGGGTCCCAGGGCAGTGTTCTAAGCCCCCCCTACATAGGTAGACACGTTTCTTCTACAAAGTGAGAAATCCTCCTAGGATCCAGGGCTAGGAAGTTTAGTTTCCTCGGAGAAACTGCTCTCCTGTACTTCCTTCTGTCATCATGAGAGCTGTATAACTGGGCTTTCTCTTTTGCCCTGGCTGCTAGGAAGTTCCACAGGTGGCATATTTTAGGTTCTAATGTCCTAAATTGATGTTGCTATTTCTTCATATGTCCTTTACGGCCACTGTCTGTGTTCTTCTGTTGGGAGGAGAAGGGCAGGAGGGGAGGGATGCAGTGTGGAATCTCATGCCTGCCCCAAGCCAAGCACGAATCCATTTGCTGACAGCCCTATGTGCCTCGGATTCTGAACGGCTTGGCCTCGGAGAGGACAGCACTGTCTCCGCAGCAGCAGCAGACCTATGGTGCCATCCACAACATCAGCGGGACTATCCCTGGACAGTGCTTGGCACAGAGCTCCATGGGCAGTGTGGCTGCTGCCCCACAGGAGGCCTGAGGCCGGGTGAGCTACTGGCTGGGTCAGGCTCAGGGGAGCCTGTGGGGTGAGAAAGGTGAAGCAGGGTGAGAAGACAGGCGAAGCAGCCTGACTCCCAAGTTCATGACTTCTTCCCATCTGTTTTAGGTCTCACTGCTCTGAAAAGACACAACCAGAATGGCCTGGGGCTCAGGCCCTTGGCTGAGCGGGAATGTGTTGGGACTGCCCAGCTGAGCCATCAGGTGCCCATCTTTTCTGGTCCCAGCAGTGGTGAGGGGAGCACATGCAGGCCTCGCCCCTACCTTGCTCACCCAGTTCCCCCTCTGGCACAAGCTTGCGGCTCTGCAGCTGGGGTGACATCCCCAGTGGTTTGTCGCCAAGACCATGTGGTGGACTTTTCGCCCCCCAAACTGATGAGTCTGGGAGAATATATGGAGAGAGAGATGTAACAAGGGGAAGAACTCCTTCCTTCTGATCACACACACAACCGATAACCAAAGAGATGCTGCAGTCCAGGTCTGAGATGAGCTGGCATCCAGCTCCCTGCTCCATGGCCAGTCCCTCCCCAACCCGGCAGCCCCTCCAGGCTACACCCAGGAGTGAGCTATGGGGAGCAGGCTGGGAGGCGGCCAGTGTTCCAGCCAGCTGTGCACACACCTCTGTATCCCACTACAGTTCTGTGTTTTTGTATCATGTTGTCAGGGACACCCCATAACAGACAGGGACAAGGACCACTCATAATGTGCCCACTGGACCACAGTTAAGATCCAGCCTCTCGCACCTCTTCAGGGCTGAGTGCATGAGTCTGCACCTCCAGGCAGGCTCTGTGCAGTACTCACCCTCTGCTCCCTCCAAGGTGTGGGGGTGGGCAGTGCTCAGGGCCTCCTCGGAACCAAAGGACAGCGTGGTTGGCACAGAGGGGGTGCCTGGGCTGGGTGCAGGGCCATCCCATTGCCCTAGAGCTGTGGCTCTGGCAGGAAGGAGGGGCTGTCCCTCTTCTCCCTCCTGGAGATTCCAGGGGATGGGATGCAACTTAAGACTTCTGCCTGAGAAGCCTCCTCCCTGCTACCTCCAGGGGGCACCAAGGCACAAGCCTGTGCCGTGGGGGTGGGAGGGGGTGCGGAAGAGCAGGTCCAGGCTCCTTCCAGCCCAATTGGGCCAGGGCCTTGGCACCTCTGCAGGCCCTGCCTGTGCCTGTCCGCTGACCTAGTGGGCCTGGGCTTTCTGACTCAGGGACCCTGTTGACGCTGACTTGCGCCTGCAGTGGCGGCCAATGCCGCCTCTGCTCCAAGCTGCCCCTATGCTCTTAGGGGTGGGGGCGGTGCCATTGGTCTGGTGCAGCACAGCCCTGGCCAGTGGCCTCATCCCCAATGGGCCTCCTGTGCCTCTGCCAGCAAGGAGGGGCCTGCCAGCTCTGCTTGGACAGGGGGCCCCATGTGGGGTCAGGGCATGCTTATGTCACTGGGTTCCAGCTGCTGTTAGAAGTAAAGTCATTTATCATCAAGGCCATATTGCTTATCGCACAGAGTTGGGGATTGGGGAGTGAGCTTGGAGGGGTGAGGGGGTAAGTGTGGGCTCCCAGCATGGGCAGGGGACGGAGGCAAACTCATTCCTCAGAAAAGGGGTATCTTCCCAAAGAAAAGCCTGGAGGGCACTTGTGGAGGGAGGCAGGGGGTGGTGTGGGGTGGTCACTGCTGCTCCAGCACTGACAGGAACTTGCGGATGTCCTGGGCGAGCAGCTCCGGTTCCTCAAAGGCTGCAAAGTGGCCCCCACGGGCCATGTAGGAATAGGAGATGAGCTTCGGGTACTTGATCCTCACCCACTTTTCAGGCGTGTGCATTAGCTCAGAAGGGAAGGCAGAGAAGCCAGTGGGCACGTAGACCTTCATCCTGAAAGCGAAAGAGCCGATGGGGTGCGGGAGGCTGTGGCCCTGCGCCTCTCCGTCCTGCACAGCAGGGGGTTCAAGAGCCTGGGGGATGAGATCAGCTGGCCCCCCTACAAGGAGCCATAAAGAAAAGGACAAATCCAGGTCTCAACTGCTCCCCTCACTATCCTCTCTTTTGTGGGAGGGCCACCCAGGCAGAGGCATGGGACAGCCTCTAAATCCCCACCTTTGAGGGTCTCCATGTGAGACTTGGAAATCCCAGAACCATCAGTGCCACTCAGACCAGCATCCTGGACTCGGGAGCAGTACTGAGGGCTGCCCGGGAGCCAGGCACGTGGTCCCTCCATGAGGGCTTTCTCCAAACCCCTTGACCTTTAGTGTTCCCATCCAAGGGCCCTGGGGCACCCCTGCAGGAAAGGCTATACTTATCCCACCACCGAGGGCCCTTACTGGAGCTCCAGACTGGCCATCCCCCTGCCTCCAGCCTCAGAGGCCCCTGTTCTCAGTCAGCCAGGCTCACCGCTCATGCTTCTGGGTCATCCAGCCCTGTCCCAGGTTCTCCTTGTAGAAGCGCTGGGAGGAGACGATGGTTGCTGTTGTCCAGTAGAGCATGACGTTGGTCAGCAGGTCATCCAGGGAGAACTTCCTGGGAACACAGAACACAAAGCCCCACTCTTAGTGCCAGATGCAGTTGTGTGACAAGGGGCAGCTGGAAAGTCCTACAAATGCCAGGCCCTGACCATGCGGCTTCCCTCCTCAGACCTCATGCAAGGTGTGTGGTATTCTCATGTCACAGGCAGGCTTTGCCCAGGGCACCAGACTGGAGTGCATGAATTTAATCAAAGTGTCTCTTATCACCCCAAGGTCCTCCCCCACACCCACCTTGACTCTACACATCCATCCCCTCTCTCCTGCCACTGACATCTCCTCCCTCCCCTCCACCCCTGCACCATGAAACTGCTCAGGACATCAGCTACTATGGTGACCACGTACCAGGCAGCATGTTCTAAGCTCCTTACCTTCATTTAATTCATGTTTTCCTCTCAATAGCCTATGGGACATAGGTACTATTATCTCCATTTTACTTATTAAGTGGAGAATTCAAACCTGGGCAACTTGGGTCTAGGATGCACACTCCACAGCCCCCACCCCACCTTCCACTGTCCCCAGAGCAGGCGCTCCCAACCCCACCTTCCTGTCTCAAACCCTGGATCTCTAGCAACAGCAGCACGGAGCAGGGGCAGAGATAAAGGGAACAGCCTTTTCCATGTGATTTTGGTGGCAAAATGAAAACATCAATGAAAACTAGTTCCAGTACACACGCCAACTCTGTGAGCTGGATTTCTGCAAGTCGGCCAAGTGCTTCCATCTCCCTTTCGGC
Organism: Theropithecus gelada; assembly: GCF_003255815.1. Classification (NCBI taxonomy): domain Eukaryota; kingdom Metazoa; phylum Chordata; class Mammalia; order Primates; family Cercopithecidae; genus Theropithecus; species Theropithecus gelada. Next base: position 139,778,765 of record NC_037668.1, read on the forward strand.
TCTGCCTGCAGCTTGAAAACTACCACCACCACCATTTCCACTCTTGTGTGTTCCGGTTCTTTCTGGAACACAGATCTGATCCTGTCTGCCTCCTGCTCAGGGCTTTGGTGCTCCCTGTAACCTGGGGCCAGAGCTGCAGGAGTGGCCTAGTGGGACAGTCTGGTGGGGCCTCGCGTCTGGTTCCAAGTATCTGTGTACAAGGAACAGGCCAGACCCCTTGCCTGTGGTCCTGCAGGAGCTCCATCGACCCCTGGGTCCTGCTGAATGTAGGGCAGGGGAAGCAGATCCCAGAGGAAGGCCCTGCTGAGGCTCTTGGAGGAGGCGAGGACCTGCCTGCAAGAATGAGTTTGCTTGCAATCTGGCCCCAGTGTACCTGCTTCAGCCTCTGGACAAGCCACCCTTTCCAAGCACCCTTTCCTTGCATTTTTTATGGCTTTTCTCTTTGCCTAAATCTCTCTCCTCCATCCAGCAAACTCCTACTCATCCTCCAAGGCCCAAATCAGATACATTCTCCTGGTCATTTCCCCTCTCTGCCGCTTAGACAAAGAGAATCCTCCTTACACTGAACTCTCACAGTCCTTTGTGCATTCATTCAACATCTAGGTACTGGGCTCCCACTGTTCACCCGGCACTGTTCTAGGTGATGGGGCTAGAGCATGGCCAAGACAGAGTCCCTACCCCTAAGGCGGGATTCAGTCTCATTTTACTCTCTTTCTCATCCCCAGCACTATCTGGTCCTCTGTGTGTCACTGAAGGAATAAAGGGATGGGTCCTGGAAAGGGTGGGTCAGAGCTGACCTTGGTGAAGCCTGAGTCAGGCCACAGAGCTGGGAGTCAGGCATGTAGAGGATACAGCCTTGAAGGCTCTGAGAGATGTAACAGCCTCCTGTCTTTCTGCGACCACCCTCCTGGAACACGCAGTCATGTGACCCTGATGCCAGGTTCTCCAGGGAAGCAGGAGGAAGAGCCCAGATGCTCTTGGCAATAACGTGGTGCCTGCTGCCCTCTGGGCTCCCTAATCCCAGAGGGGCCTGTTCAGCAAAAGGAGTACAAGCAGGTGAGCCTGCATCCTAGTCCTGACCATGCACTGTGAGGCTGGGAGCAACTCACCAGGCCGCCTCACCCGAAAAATGCAGCTATGTTGGTCATGGGGTGAGGATTTGTAAGAAAGTCAACAATAGAATTTGGTGAGCGCCCCATGCAGAGCAACCAGACAAGGGGATGAAGAGGGTGAGGAGGTTGGCTGCTGGGACCAGGGTCACAACTGCCGGGGCAAACCAGGGTCTCACCTTTCCAGGCCTCCATCCTCCAGGTATCGGAATTCCGTATTGGTCCAGGTGGAAAACTTCTCTAGAATATAGGCTGCCAGACCCACAGGAGAGTCATTCAGAGCAGAGCCTGGCGTGGAGGGGAGCAAGGGAGAGACTCAGGCCTGGGGACCAGGGAGCTGGAGCTTCATGTGTGACATGTGGCACTGGCCACAGAGGGCGGGGCTGTGGGCAGGAAGCCACGTTCGAGCACAGGTCTGCCCTAACTCCTGGGTGCTCACACGCTTCGCTTCCTTAACTCTCTGCCTCGGCATCCTCATCTGATAAACAGTGACGATACCTTCCCACTGTCTCCTGGGGCCTCGCACACTGCCTGCTTAGCTTCCTTCAAATGGAAGGGCCCATGCCTCTGCATTTGGTGGGGTCCCAGTGAGAAGTGCTGTTTTTAAAAAGGTGGGGTTTTTTAGTCTATGTGTTGTGATTCATGAAAAATGAGAAGCCACCTAAAAAAGTCTAAAATAGGGGATCAGTTACAAATAAATATTGATATACTCATAAGCCAAAATACTGTACAGTCATTAAAAATGGCTGGGACAGGCTGGGGGCGTTGGCTCATGCCTGTAATCCCAGCACTTTGGGAGGCCAAGGAGGGTGGATCACTTGAGGTAAGGAGTTCAAGACTATCCTGGCTAACATGGTGAAATCCTGTCTCTACTAAAAATACAAAAAAATTAGCCAGGCATGGTGGCGATGCCTGTGATCCCAATTACTTGGGAGGCTGAGGCAGGAGAATTGCTTGAACCCAGGAGGCGGAGGTTGCAGTGAGCTGAGATCGTGCCACTGCACTCCAGTCTGGGCGACAGAGCGAGACTCCAAAAAAAAAAGAAAAAAAAAAGTAGGCTGGGACAAGCTGGGTGTGGTGGCTCACACCTGTAATCCCAGCACTTAGGGAGGCCAAGGTGGGTGGATCACCTGAGGTCAGGAGTTCGAGACCAGCCTGGCCAACGTGGTAAAACCCCATCTCTACTAAAAATACAAAAAATTAGCCAGGTGTGATGGTGGGTGCCTGTAATCCCAGCTACTTGGGAGGCTGAGGCAGGAGAATTGCTTGAACCTGGGAGGCGGAGGTTGAAGTGAGCCGAGATTGCACCATTGCACTCTAGCCTGGGCAACAGAGCAAGACTTGGTCTAAAAAAAAAAAAAAAAAAAAAAAAAATGGCTGTGACAACAGCATAGATGAATCTCACAAACATAATATTGAGCAAAAGAAGCCAGACTCAAGGGTACATACTCTGTGATTCTATTCACAGAAGGAGTTAAACAGGCACAACCAAAACCATCTCAGTCAGAAGTCAGAGCATGGTGTCTGGGAGAGAACCCTGAGGGGCATCTGGAGTGTTGGGGCCGTGTTGGTGATATGGATATACTTGACTTGTAAAAATTAATCACCAAAATGTTCACAAGTTCTTTTGAAGGAGAGGGGATGTGGGGAGGGAGGAGAGGTTATACGAGATTGCCTTTAATGTTTTGTACTTTTTGCATTTTTAATCTTTTTGACAATGAACATGTATTTTATAATCAGAGAAAAATACTGATTTTATAAAGTGCCATTATTATGATTATGAGCTGCCTCATGTGTGTGGGCATGGGACTGCCACGAAAACTGTAAAGAACCTAAAAATGGGCAAGATAATTCCTGGGTGTCTTCTGAACAAGATCTAGGGAGTTACGTAGCAGACCTTCCGGACTTACGTGATTCTGTAGAATTCCCATCTTTCCTTGTCATTGAGCTATTTTACAGTTCTGTGAATTGTAGAGAACTGAGGGTAATGCGAATGACTCGTTCATAGAGGCAAATGAATTTTGTCCCATGGTGATTTAATTGCTATTACTCTGTGGATGTTGACAAGTTTTGTGTCTGTCAGCAAATTAATTTCAGTGTTATTTGTCTTTGAATTGTTTCTTTTTAAAATTTTACTGGTTCCTTTATAAATTTATCTTTTTGAAAAAGTTTTGTCCTTTAACAGGACCCTGGTAGCAGATGTGGTTGCTGGGCCCTCCCTCACTGCCTGGGAACCTCTTCCCCAAGGCCCCAGGGCACCCTCTCCCCTCTCCCCTGCAGCCCAGAGCTGCCCACCCCCAGGATTCCTCCTACCCCAACCCCTCCATGTCTCTGCTTCTCAGTGTAGGATATAGACTCAGGGGTGGGAGATCAGGGGTGAAAGCCACTATGAATGCTGAGTCGGCTAAACAGAGTTGCTCAATTGGCCTGGGAATCTGCTGAGAGTCCATCCTCTTGATTTTACGGGAAAATGCAGTTTAAAGACCTAAAGGGCTGGGAGGTCCTTATAAGAGGCTTTCTCCTGTGGGCAGCATTGGGGTGGGGTGGTGAGGTTCCCCCGCGGGGTCTCGCCACCCCAGTGGAGCCAGCAGTGGGCGAGGCCCCCTGAGCATGCTCACCCACGGTGTCGGGCTTGGTGCACTGGATGTGCATGTAGCCGCTCTCCCTCATCAGGCTGTAGAAGACCTTCTCCTTGACAGGGTACAGCAGCTCCACATCCCTCTCAGTGTAGCCAAGAAACCTCCCAAAACGCCGTCCCAGGAGAAGGGTCAGGGTAGAGAAGTTGCTTAAAACCAAAGCCATGTTCAAGTGCAGGCCTTTCACGTGGCTGAGGGCAGAGAGAGGGGCCCAGGTGAGGCTGGGGTGGTGTCAAGGAGAGCGGGAGAGGAGAGATGGCGGAGGAGGAACAGGCCTCAGGGTTGAGGAGTGAGCACAGGGCCAGCCTCTTTCAGCACCAGCCCCACTGGGGAGGCCATGGGAGTTGGAGGAGGGAGGTTGGGGGAAAAATAGTTTCTGGGGAGTTCTGCTCAGGGCTATCCCAGAGCTTGGTCCAGCAGAGGTCTAAAGCCTGGCATTCCCCTCCTATCACAGGCCTTCTCTGCCTGGGAACCTGGCCCAGAGCCGCAACCCTGGGTTACAGACAGGAAAATCCAAGTCAACATGCCTCAGGCACTGCTGAGTGACAGTCACACTCCCTCCTCTCCCCTGGGGGGACCTTGGCCCCCCCTGCACAGAGGTCCATCTCTTAGAGGACACACACACACAAACACACACACACCACCCCGACAGTGACCTCACCTGGGCACCAGCTGGGCCATATTGGTGCAGATCAGGGCCCCCCAGTCCCCTCCTTGAATGTAGAATTCCTGGAAGCCCAGCCGCAGCATCAGCTTGTAGAAGATCCTGGCGGTGGCCACCGAGTTGAACCCTGGCGGTGATGGGGAAAGGCATGGAGTCACAGGCAGATTGCTCCATGGGCCCTCTGGGGGTTCTGTGAAATTTCTCAGGCCCGCCTCCTCCCAGGTGGAGGTGAGAAAAGCTCACAGAGGCAAGAAGGAATCCTGGAGCCCAAACGTAGGGGTGGCATCTCCAGCCCTGGAGGGTAGTGTGTCTGGGGCCAGCCTCTCTGGTCCCTCTTTTCCCAGCTTCCTAGGGCCAACTCCCTGCTCACCCTCCCGGAAGGAGAGCCTGGTGGGAACATCTGGCCCACCCTTGGCAAGGACGGGGCAGTTATGGAGGCTCTAGCAGCCCCATACCCTTCTTGGAGGATGCCTCTGAAAAGCCATAGCCAGGGATGGAAGGGCAGATGACTTCAAAAACATGCTCATCGCTCAGGCCATGGTTCTTGGGGTCAGTCAGGAGTGGGATGATCTTATAAAACTCGTAGAAAGAGCCAGGCCAGCCATGCACCATCAGCAAGGGCTTCGGGGTACGGCCTGCGGGCAGCTGGGGGGGCTTCACATGGATGAAGTGGATGTCCAGCCCTGGGGGAGAGAGCACAGTCAGGGTGGAGGGAGAGAAGGCCCTGTGTGGTCAGGCTCTGGCACCCCCCAGAACCTGGATATTGAGTACTGCCAGCCTTAGTGCCCCCGCCCCCGCCACCCCTCATGGTATTGATGACAGTAATGGCTGACACTGGTTTCATATTCACACTGTGCTCCAGGTGCACAGACGTCCTCACTCAGCCTTTACAACCTCCCTGCAAGGGAGCTACGATTATTGCCTCCCGGTTTCCTTAGAGGTGCCCCCTGATGGCAGGGCCAGGTCTGTACAGGCACTGCTGGGTTTCCAGGGCTCAGGACAGCTCCTGGCTCAGAGCAGGCCTCCATAAATACTTGGTCTATAATTTAAAATCTGGAGGGTAGGGAGAAAGTCCCACATATCCAGCAATACAGGATTAATCAAGTATAGTTTGACAGTATACTGGAGTCCAATTCAGTCATCTAAATGGACAGGGTAGATGTATATTTATTAAACATAGCAAACAGATCAGTAGATATTACTGGGAGGTAAAAGCAAATGATCAAGTCATATCCATTGTGTGACCCAGTTTTTGTAAAGTCATCTATGCGTATACTGTGGTTATACCATATATTGGTGAGTTTTTAAAATTTGGGAATGTAAAAAGCAGTTCTCTCCGAGCAGTAGATTCCAGTGCTTTTAATTTCTCTTTGAGTTTTATGTACTTTCCATTTTTTCTACAATGAACAGGTATTAAATGAATAACTTTTTTCATACACGGTGACAAAATGTTACCTTTTTCTAATTACCAAATGATATTTTCTTTAAAGTGGAAGATTTTTGGGCCTGGTGTGATGGCTCACGCCTGTAATCCCAGCACTTTGGGAGGCTAAGATGGGCAGATCACCTAAGGTCAGGAGTTCGACACCAGCCTGGCCAACATGGTGAAACCCCGTCTCTACTAAAAATACAAAAAAATTACCCGGGCGTGGTGGCAGGCGCCTGCAATTCCAGCTACTCGGGAGGCTGAGGCAAGAGAATCACTTGAACCTGGGAAGCAGAGGTTGCACTGAGCCAAGATCACACCACCACACTCTAGCCTGGGCAACAGAGCAAGACTCCATCTCAAACAATTAAAATAAAGTGGAAGTTTTTTTTTTTTTTTTAAGTTCAATGCTGGAAACATCATCATAGCCAAGGGCAGGTGAATGGATTCCGGTCTCCTCTGGACTGACTTGGGGCCTCTGTATATCAAAAGAAGGCAGCCCCTTCCCAGGCCAGTGCCCTGGACAGCAACTGGGCCCTTACGGCACTCACAGTGAGGGTGGCTGCCATGCCTGGAACCCTCTGCCACTAGGGCTGGTGCAGTCAGCGTGGCGTAGCTAATGTTCTGTTCTGTCGTTAATATATTATATAAATAATACATGTTTACTGTAGAAAACTCAGAAAACACAGACAAGCCAAAGGGGGAAGACTCACATGTAATCCCACTCTCAAGAGACAACATGGTGTTGTCTGTCTAAACTTTATTTTGGAACAGTTTTAGATTGCTGAAAAACTGCCAAGAGTCCAGAAAACTCCCATATACCTCAAACCCACCAGGTTTCCCCCATTATTAATATTTTATGTTAGCATGGAACATTTATTACAATTAACAAACCAGACTGAGATATTATTAACTATAAAGTCCATAGTCTGATTTCCTTAGTGTTTACACTTATTATATGGCGAGAACACTTAATATGGGTCCTACCCTTTCAACAGATTTGTAAATGCCCAACACTGACGGTGCTCTGCTGTACAGCACATCTCTAGGATGTCTTCGGCTGGCAGGACTCAAACTTTACACAGCAACTATCAGCAACACCGTTTCCCCTATTCCCCAACCCCTGACAACCACCCTTCTACTCTCTGCTTCTGTTGAGTTTGACTATTTCAGATTCCTCCTATAGGTGGAATCATGCGGTATTTGTCCTTCTATCCCTGGTTTATTTCACTTAGCATTATTTCCTCCGAGTTTATTCATGTTGTCACACATTGCAGGATTTCCTTTTTTTTTTCTTCTTCTTTTAGAGATGAGGTCTCACTGTGTTGCCCAGGCTGAAGTGCAGTGGCACCATCATAGCTCACTGCAGCCTCAACCTCCCGGGCTCAAGCGATCCTCCCACCTCAGCCTCCCAAATAGCTGGGACTACAGGTAGGCAACACCATGTCTAGCTCCTTTTTGTTATTTTATTTTATTTTTTTGTAGAGATGGGGTCTCTCTATATTGCCCAGGCTGGTCTCAAACTCCTGGGCTCAAGCCATCCTCCCACCTTGGCCTCTCAAAGTGTTGGGATTACTGGTGTGAACCACCACACCCGGCCAGGATTTTCTCCTTTTTAAAACCTGGATAATACTGGTAGCTACACACAACAAAATTTTAGCCAGATTTCCTTAGTTTTTTCCCCTAATGTCCATTTTCTGTTCCAGGATCCCAACCAGGACCCACACTCCACTGAGCTGTCATGTCTCTTTAGACCCTTCTTGGCTGTGACAGTTCAAACTTTTTAAAAAGACTTACAGAACATAACTTTTAACAAAAATAGAACCATACATACACTCTATTTTAGAACCTCTTTTTTCTTTTTTTTTTACTTAACAATGTATCCTGGGTGTCCTTCTATGTTGCTAAATTTACTCCTATTCTAAAGTTTATTTTAGTAGGTGATCTTATCTCCCTTGGAACACACTGCATGATGTGAGATTCTTTTTAATTCAAATTCTACCACATTGTCATTTGAGTTTTAAATTAGGGAAAAAATACACATCCACTCTTGTGGATGCGCAGGCTCTCCCAGGACGCACGAGTAAAACATAGCTGCCTCTGGCTGGCACAGGGGCAAGAGGGAGCTGCTTCTCACTATATTTCCTTCTGTGCTTTTCCATTTTAAATATTTGAATTTTTTTTTTTTTTTTTTTTTTTTGAGGCAGAGTCTCACTCTGTCACCCAGGCTGGAGTGCAGTGGTGTGATCTTGGCTCACTGCAACCTCTGCCTCCCAGGTTCATGCCATTCTCCTGCCTCAGCCTCTGAAGTAGCTGGGACTACAGGCACCCACCACCATGCCCAGCTAATTTTTTGTATTTTTAGTAGAAACGGGGTTTCACCGTGTTAGCCAGGATGGTCTTGATCTCCTGACCTTGTGATCCGCCCGCCTCTGCCTCCCAAAGTGCTGGGATTACAGGCGTGAGCCACAGTGCCTGGCCTTTTTTTTGTATTTTTTAGTAGAGACGGGGTTTCACTGTGTTAACCAGGATGGTCTCGATCTCCTGACCTCATGATCCGCCTGCCCCTTGGCCTCCCAAAGTTCTGGGATGACAGGTGTGACCCACCGTGCCTGGCCTAAATACTTGAATTTTTAAAATTAAGACTTTTTAAAAATAGAGACAGAGTCTCGCTAAGTTGCCCAGGCTGGCCTCAGATTCCTGGCTTCCTCCCGCCTCAGCCTCCCAAGGTGTTGGGATTACAGGCATGAGCCACCAAGCCTTGTCAAGACATTTTTTTTTTTTTTTTGAGATGGAGTTTCGCTCTTCTTGCCCAGGCTGGGATGCAATGGCACGATCTCGGCTCAGTGCAACCTCTGTCTCCCTGGTTCAAGCAATTTTCCTGCCTCAGCATCCCGAGTAGCTGGGACTACAGACATATGCCACCACACCTGGCTAATTTTCATATTTTTAGTAGAGACAGGGTTTCACCATGTTGGCCAGGTTGGTCTTGAACTCCAGCCATCACGTGATCTGCCCGTCTTGGCCTCCCAAAGTGCTGAGATTACAGGCGTGAGCCACTACACCCGGCAAGACATTTTTTAAAAGCCCATAGCTCATAGTTTGCCTCATGGGTCCGTTTCCCTTTGTGGGAGGAAATACTCTTTCTGACTTTCCCTATAGGTCTGTAGCACCCATAGGATGCTCCATGACAGGGCTGCTGGGTTAGCATCCCGGAGCTGAGGAGGGCTCAGGATGGCAGTGCTGGGCTTGGAGGGGAAGAGGCAAGGGGGTGGGGTATTGGGTGTCAGGGCCAAGGGTAAAGGAAAAAGGGGCAGGCAGGGAGTCTGGAGACCTGGTGCCTCAGGCAGTTCCCTTCTTCCTGGACGTGATGGGGTTGGGCTTATCCAGAGGTCTGACACCTTTGTCAGCTCTCAGACTCTGAGGACAGCATCTGGTCTCCTGCGGTGGGAGGCCCAGGATGTGGGACAGATCTGGAAGCTCAGCATAGAATGAGCAGGGAAGTGGTAGGGGCAGGGAGGCTGAACAGTGAGGCCAGTGTGGATGAGGACAGAATACTGGGGTGGGGGTTGGAGGCTGGGCTATGAGCATCCAGGAGTGCAGGGGTAGTGCAGTGACAGAGAGGACCCTGAAGAAGTCCGCTGTGAGAGAGAAGAGGGAGGAGGACTTGGACCAACCCCAGCCTGGGGGCCCAGGACAAGATTCAGGGAGATATTGAAGGTTTGCTGGGCCCACAGACCAGAGGCTGCCCACTCAGCACTGTGGGGGGATGGGCAGAGAACACAGGAATCCAGGCCCAGAGGAGGGACTCTGAACCACAAGGACCAAGGCCAAGAACAGGCCTCCCGCCCTGGGCAGGGTGCCAGAACCATACATGGGTAAGTCCACGATGAATTCAATGCTAGAAACTGGCTCTTTTGGAGCAGTTGTACCTGAGGGAGGGTTTGCACTATAAACACCCAATGTCAGCTGGGTGTGGTGGCTCATGCCTGTAATCCCAATACTTTGGGAGGGCAAGGTGGGAGAACTGCTTGAGGCCAGGAGTTTGCGATCAGCCTGGACGACAAGGTGAGACCTCGTCTCTATTAACAATGCAAATAATAATAATAATAATGATAAAATAAAATAAATAGCCTAGCTGGGACACTTGGGAAGCTGAGGTGGGAGGATCGTTTGAACTCAGGAGGTTGAGGCTGCAGTGAACTGTGATCACACCACTGCACTCCAGCCTGGGTGACAGAGTGAGACCCTGTCTCTAAAAAAACCCCAGTGTCATGAGGAACTCTGAAAGGGTCCAGTGGGGTAAGGCTGGCAGCCGCCAGGAGAGAAAGGGCCCTTTAATGCCTCCTGCCTCTGGGCCTTTGAACATGCTGTTCCCCTTTCTTGGACCACCTTCCCCACACACCTGGCAAAGTCCCAGTCATTTCAGCTTAGATGCCATCTCCTCCAGGAAGCCTTCCCTCACATGCAAAGGAAGATTGTGGGGCTCATGAAACTCCCAGAACCTCCTCCCTCATAACGCTGCCACCATATGCTATAATTGCCCTGGAAGAACCTATGAGCTGTGAAGGAGGGACCCTGTCCTCCCTATGTGTCCCCAGCCCCAGTAGAATGCCTGGGTACAGCAGGCGCCCTGTTAATTTCTGCTGGATGGACATTGAAGAGCTGGGAAAACACAGGGATCCAAGTCAAACTCAAGGAAGCCAGGCAATTTTGTGCCAGGGATCCAAACAGGAACCTCTGGTAATTGCATACAGCAGTTTGGCTGGGATTAAGTGGCTTGAACCCTCTTGTTAGGCTAATAACAGAAGATATCAAAATCCTGTAAAGAATTCAGTAACACTCAAGAGGAGTCCAAATTTGATCCAAAAAATCATTCCAGATTTTTTTTTTTTTTTTTTAGTGTTCTTGGCTGAGCTCCAGGAAGGGCTCTAGTTCCAGGACACACATCACTGGGACTCAGCTTTTCTCTGACTCCGTCTCCCTCAGGCCTGGCCCACTTGCATCAGGAGAACAAGGATGTTTGCTGCCCAGGCAAGGATGTTTGCTGCCAAGTCAAGGTTTCCATCCATCCTTCCTTTCTCCCTTTCTTTCTGAGATAGGGTCTTGCTCTGTCACCAGGCTGGAGTGCAGTGGCGCGATCTCAGCTCACTGCAACCTCCGCCTCCCTGGTTCAAGCAATTCTCTTGCCTCAGCCTCCCGAGTAGCTGGGACTACAGGCACATGCCACCACACCCAGCTAATTTTTGTATTTTTAGTAGAGACGGGGTTTCACCATGTTGGCCAGGATGGTCTCCATCTCTTGACCTTGTGATCCACCCGCCTCGGCCTCCTAAAGTGCTGGGATTACAGGCGTGAGCCGCCGCGCCTGGCTCTCTCTTTTTTTTTTTTAGATGGAGTCTCGATCTGTCGCCCAGGCTGGAGTACAGTGGCGTGATCTTGGCTCACTGCAACCTCCGCCTCCGGGGTTCACGCCATTCTCCTGCCTCAGCCTCACGAGTAGCTGGGACTACAGGCGCCCACCACCATGCCTGGCTAATTTGTTTTTATTTTTAGTAGAGACGGGGTTTCACCATGTGAGTCAGGATGGTCTCGATCTCCTGACCTCGTGATCTGCCTGCCTTGGCCTCCCAAAGTGCTGGGATTACAGGTATGCACCACCACGCCTGGCCGCTCTCTCTCTTTTTTTAAGAGATGGGGTCTTGATCTGTCACCTAGTGCAGTGATGTCCTCATAGCTCACTGCAGCCTTGAATTCCTGGGCTCAAGCGATCCTCCTGCCTCAGCCTCCTGAGTAGCTGGGACTACAGGTGCATGCCACCACACCCAGTTAACACTGTATCATTTCAATTTCCTTTTTTTAGGAACTTTAGTTTATCTGACTGACCAACATGTCTTTCATATATTTTAAGTAATTCCCAGAATTTTAACAAATTAAAATTTTAGCTGTTCCTTGAAAAGGCCAAATCATCTTAAACATTAAAAATAAGATTCCCAACATGTACAATTTCCTCAGTATAAAAAATTAACAAGCTGGGCATAGTGGTGCTCGCCTATAGTACCAGCTTTCAGGAGGCCTGAGGCAAAAGGACTGCTTGAGCCCAGGAGTTTGAGGCTGTGGTGAGCCATGATCACACCTGTGAATAGCCACTGTACTCCAGCCTGAGCAACACAGCAAGACCTTGTCTCTTAAAAAGATTAACTGTGGCCAGGAGTGGTGGCTCACGCCTGTATTCCCAGCACTTTGGGAGGCCAAGGTGGGGAGATCACGAGGTCAGGAGATTGAGACCATCCTGGCTAATACGGCAAAACTCCATCTCTACTAAAAAAAAAAAAAATACAAAAAATTAGCCAGGCGTGGTGGCGGGCGCCTGTAGTCCCAGCTACTCGGGAGGCTGAGGCAGGAGAATGGCGTGAACCCAGGAGGCGGAGCTTGCAGTGAGCTGAGATCGCGCCACTGCACTCTAGCCTGGGCGACAGAGTGAGACTCTGTCTCAAAAAAAAAAAAAAAAA